>NC_142720.1:19286071-19591547 GCF_055471065.1 Atractosteus spatula
TTGCTGTGCTCTGATTAAGCTTTAGCAAACAAATGATGTAAGTGGAAATCCTTTTGCTTATATTGAATCTGTTGATTCTGTCAAAATGTGAAGGCACTTCAGAACTGAGCTAAGCTGTGTTTTAAGAAGACATCAGTTGAGAAATGCCTGTCAATTCTTTTTGCACTTTTTCCTATGAAAAACATTTTCCAAAATTATAAAAGGAATTATTCCAGGGTTTGTTTTGCTTGCTGGTTCCACCTCACTGCCACCAGAACATTTCTGGTCTATATCAAGTATACACAATCCCCTTTCCTAATTCCCAGTCCAGTTTAACACGGACAACTTATCCTTTTGGAAACTCCAACAGGCATTTATGTTGAAAAACAAACATCTTGTTAATTCAATCATTTTTATGTATTATTTCATTGCATGTGATTCCAAATATGTTTTAGTCATAGCTATATCTGTCACGGGATGAACCGTGGAGAGGCAGGAGAGCGGAAAAAGACCCTATGCGTAGTGGCAGAACGGGGGATTAGCCCGGGCTCAGTGGTTCAGGAGTCGTATAGAAACCAATGCCCTCAGGAAGTGGACATGGGGCAACCTGGGTGCTAGGCGGGTCTCAGGACATCCGGACATCAATGCTGAGCGAAGGTGAATGAGTGACCCAGAAATATATAGCCCCAGAGAGAGAGAGACACCGGAAGGACAGCAAAGCACAGGAAACTAGGGACAGGACAGAGTAGGAGCGTCCTCTGGCTGCAGAGGGCATGACAATATCCATGTCATTCATTTCTGAAATTACCTATTTTGTAGGAAAGACTTGGGGAAAAAAGAGAGTCCATCAAAATCCCCTTCCCTGGGTACATTCCCAAAGTGTTATGTGATATGTATGGAAATTATTGTGCTGTTGCCTGAAGCTACTGTGAACAGTACCAACTGTCATTCAACACCTACAGATCTGCGTGGGCTGAAGCAGTTTCTATTTTAAGGCTGTGAGACTCTAGAACGAGCAGTCTAAGGTGATCAAGAACAAGAAAATACACAGCCCATGAGTTATAAATAGAAGACACTGTTTATAAAGGTGTGGTAATCAGAAAACTAACCACATATTTGATGAAACATATAATCAGTTTCCTTGATGCAATTCATTCCAGAACTGTGGTTTGTGCTGTGACATCATGTTGTTGCTGCTCTACCCACATAAAATCAGGATTACAAAATACCCTGGTAACAAAATAAGATAAAATGAATGAATGCACTGAAGGCACAATGAAATAAAGTATAACAATGCAGCTGTATGGTCTTGACTTGCAGACCACCATGGAATACTTAAAAACTTTCACCTTTTCAGTCAGTTGGTTTCAAAAGAGACTTGAATGAATACATTGATATGAGCAATATTAAATAGACTGTTTGGTATTTGTAACTCCTGAATGTTCGAGTTAATTTCCATATTGATGGTGATTAGGAACAGGTGTGTGAAATTGACTTGATGTTGTTATCCTTCCCGGACTTCCATTTAATCCTCTGAGGAAGTGTTTTCCAGTTTAACTGGAGACTGACTGGCATGTCTCTGAGGCTAACCATAGGTCCTTAGACCCAGCTTGGAAAGCAGCGCTCTGAGAATCAGGAATCGTTGTGCCTCTAAAAATAAAGCCTCATGGACATCACTACAATACAGTGGACAGCTTGGTGGAGTTTAGGAGAAGATCTTTGTGACTTTGCTGCTCAGCCTCAAGGGACCCAAATTCAAAACTAGTCAGGAACTCCAGAACGACTGCCCATGTCCCTGAGCTCCTGACTCCACTGCTCATCAGAGGGTACAGAAGAGCGTGGAAAATATTTCTAAACAAACACAGACAATCAAACAAATGAAAGTGAAACTATTAACACTAATTAGTAAATGAACAAAGGAACACATCAGTGTTTCAAGACTAAGTGAAAGATTCTACATCATGAAAATGCTGACTGGAAGAAAATTATATCATACCTCATTAATCACATCAATCACACTTCATTCAAAAAGCAGCTTTCACAGCAGACCACTGCAAAGTATTATATATATACAATAACAAACACAAAAATGTAAAGCAGTTTAGGTTGACTCATCACTTTCTGTAAACAGTTCAGTGAAGCAAAGAAAAGGACAGCAATGCTTGGATATTTTTAAGAATGTAGTGCTCAAATTGCGGAAAATAGTGTTAATACTCTGAGTATTATGTTTAGTTTTAGTCACTATACTTTAAGAGAACGGCCTTCAAAACTGCTGCAGTTACCCCCGTGCCTAAGAAACAAAAATATGGCTCTGGACAACCTAAACAATTTTCACTCTATATCTTACTTTTCTTGCAAGAATCTTATAACGTGCTGTTACCATCTAAACAATGGTACTATGAGGCAAGCACATAAGTTGAAACTGTCTTTAAGAGCCTTTAGGATAGAAAATAGGAGTTAATTCTTTACACAGTGAACAATGAGGATCCGGAGCAAATGCCCTTAACACACAGTGGAAGCTGACAGGAGTACTTCAAGAAAGGCCCGGAAGGGATTCCTGGAGACTTACTAGTTCTGACAAAACAAACAGGTCAGACAGAATTTCCTTCTTTTACTTGTAATTTCTATGTTCTAACTCATAGCTCATGAAAGCCCAGATCCTAAAATTGAGTCTTTATTTGAAGTTTAAAAATGTTTACTGAATCAAGAATAAACCGGGTAGAATTCCATAGCTTTGGTGCACACCCTGAGAGGGCTCAATCTCCCTTAATTCAGAGCCTTGTTCTTAGAACAGACAGAAGACCAGCATGCCCCGAGTACCCAGTGAAACAGTGCAAGATCACAACAGATCTCTTAATCAGGTGCAAAATCAGGGCAGAAATTAAAGGAATAAAATATTCCAAATCCCCTTTAAACCTTTGAAAGAAGTGGCTTTCTTTGGGTAAAAATGAACTTACATGATGTCTTCTCATTTTAGGTGTCTCTGATTCTTTTTTAGCCAAGGTGCTTATTACTTCTCTTGTATTTGAGCCACAAACCGACTGTCTGCCAGTGAAAAATAAAAAATGAAAGTACACATCTTTTGTTGAGAACCTCTGGAAATATGTTGTTAAAAAACTGTGAATGCTTGGTTGCTACTCAAAGAAATTGAGTTAAACTTTTGGAAAGATTGGTTTTATGATTATTATAAATTGGGGAATGTTTTTAAAACATTCTGAGGTAATGGGATTTAAGCATGAAATAGACTGTATATAGACTATATGACTCGAACTTTCTTGTAGGAAAGTTTAGTCATATGCTGGTTGTCTCAGAGTTCCCTAATGAAACAAGATAAAAGTGTTTCCTAAATTTGGGGTTACTAAATTTAAAAATCTGGCGTGCTTGAAATTACTACATTCTGAAAAAAAACCTGGTGGGCATATATAATTGCTTGTCCATTATGACTGTTGGACAATTTTGGAGCTCCCACAAAATTACTGTTTATATGTTCTTAATATTCCATAGTAAAAAAGAAAAGCTTGGACATGAATGTTAAAATGAACAATTTAAAAACGTAGTAAGTGAGAAAGTCTACTACAAATGGGTAAAGATATTGTAGAACAAACAAGGTACCAGAGCTTGTTAAGCTCTAAGTAGAGTAAAACAAAGTAAGAGACAAACACCTATAAGTGTTGTCAGCCAAGCGCTGATGTATTAGTGACACAGTTCAGCTTTTGTTTTTTAGTTCAAATAAAAGCATGTATCAACAGCTGAAACATTCCTGTTATCTCCTCATCAGTTCCCAGACTTGAGGTCCAGGATGCTGTTAAATGATTCTTAGACTCTGAACCTGACAGGGAAGAAGAGTTTCTGAAGTCATCATTACTCTGCTCTCTAACCTGGGTGAGGATGAAGGAAGTCCCATTCTCAGTGATCAAGGGGACCTCTGTGTGTGTTGGCATGACCATGATTCAGCACACAGGGCTCCCAACAAAGGAGCTTTTCTCTGCCCTTGCACCTAAATAGCTATAATATAGGACTCACTGTTCATGGATTCTGGTAATGGAAAACTAGTGTTTACCGGCAACTGAGTAATATGCTTAATATAAGGGGGAGGAATGATTTTTCCACAGAAAACAAAATACAAACAGTGTCTGTGAACCTCTAAGGTCTGTGTCTGTGCGAAAGAATACAGAAGACACAGTTTAAGTTCTCCCCTGTTCTTTCCTATATGGTTTCAGAAATCTGAGACTTTTGCTAATACATTATCTTGACAGTTTTCCTAAAAAACAAACTCGAAATGTTTCCTTCAATGACGTAGAAGGAAATACAATGTTTTGGGACTAATGTAACTTTAGCAAAGGAATATCCAGATTTGTACACCACAGTTGGGCAAATGTGTTATTGTAGATGTAACCAGTGTCTATTTATAGCTTTGTCTGTTCACAGTTGCAATGAAGGATTCCATAGTTAAATACATCTCTGACTGTCTGGTTCCAAGAATATGTCTACTGAATTGTTATCTCCATAAACATGTGGTGTCTCTTTCCAGTGGAAATATTGAAACCTCTTCTTTCTGCAATAAAAATCATATCATTAACCTCAGTTCACCTGTAACTCATTTGTCGAAGCCAAAGGCGTCTCACAGGCTTGACATTAGCTCTGGCATTATGTTTGGTCTCATAACTATCACAGCTTACACCCACAAGGAAGTTTTTGAAAGAAATGGCATTTTTAAATGTCATAAACTATTGAACACATGCCTACAATAACACAGACTCAAACAGGTGTGATTACATTGGCAAACTATCTGCTATAAATTTAAATTAATAACAGAAAGCTTTTCAGAGAACTGCCTTGTCTACCAATACTTTTTTCAATGGCAAAATAATTGTAAAATAATTGTATGTATCACAAGAAGTGCATCATGCATAATTGCAACAAATCCTAAAGGTCATCAGGAAAATGAAATTTGGTAGCAGGTGCACTGACATTTCACTGAGTTGACATGACAGGTAATTTCAAGACAACATTAATCATCAGCAGGGGCTCACAAAAAGAATGACATGTTTCTCGAGGTGCCCACGTATAATTACGTGCACATTTAAAATATATTCTAACTATGAATCCTATAAGAGGAAAGAAAATAGCTTTCAAATAGATTATATAACATATAAAAGTGTGGGTTAATAAAGCCTGCTATAAAAGCTAACCGGAGACATGAATATTTCTGGATTTTGCCAAAGTGAAAAATCAGAAATGTATGGAAGAAATGTCAATACTATATTATTATACTGTGACTTTCTGAAGAAAACAGAATGTTGATTGATGTTAACCCTTAGGAGTACAATAAACATAAATTGGTCATATTTGGTTATATGGACTCTGAAGGGATTAAGCAATTCTTTTCCTGGCTGCTCTTGTGGAGCTGCTAGTGGAGCTGCAGAGCACCCATGACAGGAATCCTGCTGTAGCTGCTCCATTATAATGGAAAATATACTTTGTGTTTCCAAGACACAAGAAAAGCAACAGTGTCCTGGACGATGAGAAACATAGCAGCCTCCATTAGCTCCATCTGCTTGAATCCATATAAGAGGACAAATAAGGATCTGGTTTGGATCAATTTCTATACAAGTTTGTTTTTTTTAATTCATGTAACTACCATTGTGTAGTGCATGGGTGCACGTTGTATGTGGCTTGGATGTTGCATGATTAAAAGGGCTAAGTATTACCATGTGATTGCCACTTAGCTCATAAGGGCTAAAAGTCAGTTTTAGAGCACAGATTGTGAGACTAAAATATTTACATCCTTTCTGTCTGTGTGTCTCATGGAGATAAGTATGCGAAAAGACAAATTCCTAAGACAAGAAATTGTACATGGCCAATTAAGTGATCTTATCCTATCTTAATGAACAAAGTAACAACAGCAGGTTCAGGCTGGTTCAGCTATTAGGTCAAGCTCTTTTTCATTTCTTGACCTCCAGGGATGCAGCTTAAGACAGGAAGATTCACTTACCGCACACTTTCCAAACAGCAGCAAAGCAGTGAGAAGCAGACCAAAACAAACATGGAGATTCACATGAATTTCGTGTGAGCAAGAGCTCATTTTATTGCAAGGGTTTGTCTTTGTTTTCTTAGCGTTGCCCACAGTTCCCACCATACTGCCCCAGGGAATGAGAGGCAAGAAAGCAAAAACAAACAAACACATTCAGCACATTTCTTGTTTATCACAAACAAGTTGATTTATTTGCTTTGATAATTCAGTAGCTGTTACAAAAATATATATCTGATGTTGTCATGAAAATATTTTTTATCCACTTTGTTGTAGTCTGGGCCTTATTCTATTGTCCTTACATCTTGTTCATTCTATTTTGAACCATGTATTTTATTGCACGGTGAAGTGGCCATTTTATAATCCACATTTTAACAGCATTCCGTAAAGAATTTGGGGTGAATCCGAGTGTGGCCATCTCATCCTCCTGTGGATGTGAACTTTGGGGTATCACAACTCTTTCCACCTGGGACTCTGGAATCTGATTGGGTACATTATTATTGATGTTTCAAAGCAAAAGAAACATCTTTCAATCCCCCAGATTCTGTCTTCAATGCCAGAGAGGTCCATGTGTTGTAGGCTTAAATTTGTTAAAGACTGTTATAACCAGTTAGAGGTTTGTGGTGCTGAAAAAGTGGGAGTGGAGATGGCCATCCCACGACGAAAATTACATGCTACCTTTTCTGAAAAACCACGCTGTTGAGGCTACAGCACCAGTCACATCCTGTCCTTTATGGTAGGTTACTCTTTTCTCATTTCTGTTATTATGTGTATTATTCTTTGTAGATTTCATTTTGTGGTTTTATAGGATGCTTGGCTTTTGCTGCAAAATCCCACAAAAGAAATATTATCCTTTGATTTTTATTCCAGAAAAACATGCTTGTTCATCAACACACATATGCATTAGGTCTTCTGTTAAACTCCATCAATACTATTGCGTGAGAGCAAAACCTCACTTTGTTTCAAGAGGTAATGATGATACTGGATACGTTGAAAACAAATACTGTAATGTTCTTTTCCTTTTCCTATTCATGTAGCCAATTTTAATCAAATACCAGGAAGTTGTTAACAGCTTCGTAATGGGGACAAATAAATGGCACCAAAATCTTAACATTTGCCAGGATTTTTTTTAGCTAGAAGGGACTAAAGTTTAAAAAATAAACAAAACAACCTTTTGCCTCTGCACAATAACTACAACAATAACTTAATTATGTTATACTAAAAGATGTAGAATGCACAAGTAAAAACATCTTTTATAATGCTAAGTAAAACTATGGTCACAACAAAAAATATATTGAAGCTCTGGAACCAGTCCAGAAAACAGCATCCAGATAGCACTGAGGGACTTAAAGGGATGATTTACACAGTGACAAGAACCTGATCTTTTGATTCTTGAACAGAGATGATTATGAGGAGTCCTGATACCAGTACTGTATTCTAAATCCTCCAAGACCCTGTCAATCTGGAACATCACTTTTGTCAGGACCATCCATGTTGTCAGGGCTGGAAGAGATCCATGGATCAATGAGCCAACAAGACATGCCAAATAGCTGCCTCTTGTTTGGAACCTTTCTAATTTTCTAATGTAATCCATGAAGCACGCATTAAGCAGAAAACAAAATAGCCTGAGACACATAAGGCTTCCGTAGTCTCACACCAGGCCCTTCTAATCTATTTAAGTGTTTGAAAAATTATAAACTGCATGCCTACCTCCGTGACAACTTGTTTACTCTCTGAGACACAAGCTACACAAGCATTTAATACAGTACCAGTACGTGTGATGGATCATTCACATGGTCTGCTCTCACAGACAAGGAACCTTCAGCTATCCTTCATTTGTGATCCTCTATTAAAGATCCGTGTCCCATTAAATGAAATTTAATTATTGAATATATAAGATATACTATATAAAAATACACATTTCCCATTAAGTGAAGACCTAATGAAAGATCAGGAGGAACGAATGCAGCCAGATTAATTCAACTCAGCTGCCACAGCCCACAACTAATCCTGGCGTAATTTCTCAAATTAAGAGTGACAAACACGTCACTCTCTTCTCTTCCTTGCTTGTTTTGCATCCCTCCTCCACCCTATCTCCACCTTTGTAGCCACATCATGGTTCACCTTTTCACCAAGCATGGGGGTCCCGGCCACCCCATTCTATGGCCGGAAAGTTGGCCCTCCCAAACTCAATAAACAATTCTACTTTCACGCAATCTTCGGTTGCCCTCATTCCTCATAGAGTGATCCTTGACTTTGAGTTTCTGCAAAAGTCGCACAGTACTTTCAAGTATTTAGGTTGTAGAGTAGACAGCAGCACAGGAAGCACTGGTGCAGTGACTTCCACGATGAGGCAAAATATTTGTGATGTGACCAATAGGTGATTCCATACTGCAGTTTAAAATAAAGTGCCTGTAAAACACCTCCCAATTGATTTAGAAGGAATTAGAAGGAAAAAAAACAGACATCACTAATGAAAAATCTGGAGAAAGCATGTACAGTATAAGTCAGAATGCTGGCTGCCATATGTCAATTTGCAACTTATTACCCATGACTACAATATTGAAATATCTGCTTGAAGGAACTATATGCACGAACGGACCTTTGGCAGGTATCCACATTTGTCTGAGACTATCTGCCTATGACCTGAGAGCTCGCAGCTGACTGAAATACTCCAGACTGGATGACGTATTTTGGAAGAGTGCAAAGCGTGCTCAATTGAAAATTTTCATTCTACATGAATTGTTCTCATGTAGTTGTGACCTCATACTGATTAATCTTAATCTTAACAAGGGTTTAGATTTAAAAGGCAAATGAACGCAGAGCACCATAAATCTGTTTTTTTTATCATACCTTGGGAGGTATTCATGCAGGGTTATTGTGTCAGTAAATATTGTAAAGGTTTAAACATTTACTGGCACACATCACAGACAATAAGGCCCCTTCAATGTCGGTCTGTTGACTTGTAAAGAGATCATTTATCAGTGGTGAACAATGCCATTGATTCATATGTACAGCATTTATAATGCCATTATGGTCTAAGCAAGAATAATAAAAACAAGGTATGCAGGCTATATGCTGTAAAGTGCTATCATCAAAGGCACACTATGCAGTGCTCTGTTACTTAGAGACAAATCAGTAAAAAAGTAGGTCTATTTTCAGCTTTGTGATTACCAACAAACTACATGACTATCATTAAACAGGTGATAATTTCAGAACTGCACAACTACAATACTGTACTAAGATTTCTATTATTGCTGTTCCAGTTACTACTGCTAATAAATTGCAAATAATTAAAAGCTGGAATAAATTAAATTAACATTAACATGTATAATCCATGCTTCCACCATGCTTCAAACAGTAGTCTAAAATGTTAAGTGTTTAAAACGTCACTGAGATATACAGTATAAAGATATTTATTTAAAGAAGGTTTCCCAGCGAGAGTTAAACATTTACACCATAAAAAGGGGAACCTGCTGGTTCACTAAGTATGTCATTTTAATGGCCTGTTTCTTTTAAAGAAAGTTAATATTTTCTGTAGAAACAACACAAGGTTAGTTAATAGAACTGGAAAAGAACAAAAAACCTCAGACAGACTGAGGTTAGGTCTGTTAGAAACTGGGTCTATCAGGCAGGAAATGACTTAATTATGAAGAACGCAAAACATCAAAGACATTTCATTCCTTGAATGCTATTTGCCGATTTCCCTACAGAAGCTGATGTTTCTTCAGTTTTTTCTTTATCATTAATAAATGGTTACAATGCATTAAATTGCTACAGAATTGAATTCCCCTTTGCACCAAATAAACAAAATGTAATTCTTTTAATCTCTTACTTATACAACAGTCACCAAATGCGTCAACTATGCAGGAAGAGGTAAATTCATTCTACTGTTTCTCCTACACCTGTTTAATTTCATCATTAAAGGAACATTATGTGCTTTGTATTTTTGAATGCTATCTTATGGTTACAATAAACAACAAATAGATTAATTCATTATAGATTAAGGATGGATTTCAAACTTTGTTTCATTGCCAGATATCATAAGCACCCATACATCAAGGCAAATATTGAGAAAAAGCAGGCAGTCTTTATCCAACTTTGAATTTTTTGCTAATCATATCATGTTTCTTTGTTTTATACACTTACAATATGTGTATGTACTGTAATCCTCCTCATATGCTGTTTGAGTAATAGCAGCATCTTTAAGAAATGAGAACGTGGTAGTTACTCTGCAGATGTCCTACTCGCCCGTCATAAGCCCTATTCAACATCCGTTTCAAAAGGCGCCGTCCTTCGGATGAGATGTAAAACCGAGGTCCTGACTCTCAGCGGTCATTAAAAAACCCAGGGTGTTCTTCAAAAAGAGTCGGGGTGTAACCCTGGTGTCCTGGCCAAAGCTGGGATGGTGTTTGGCATCTAGGGCTCAGACACCAGTGAACAGGCACATGCTTATCCAAGTTCTGCAAGATGATTGGGGCAGAATCCCACTAGACCACATCTGAAACCTGGTGCAAAGATGACACATACTTCTATCTTGCCACTCTATTTTTACCAGCCTTCTATCCAGTAGACTCCCTTTTTACCAACTGTTAATGATAAATGTTAGATAGCATAATGAGTGGATCCATGTTGTGTCTGTTCAATAAAATATCAGTGCACTTGCTATAACAACATGATTACCATGTTTCCTGATAATTGTGAATTTTGTTGCAGTTATAAGTGCTATATTTCATTTTCTTTCTCTATGGTTCAATAAAGTCTTGCTTATTTATTATTACTATACTACTCAAGTAGACTTGAATGAGAAAAAAATGATTGAATTTAATTTGCTAGATTTATTTGAAAATAATGGGGAAAAATCTCATTTTGGAATGTATAGGAACAGCTTTAATTTAAATTTTTAATTTGTATTTTTAAATGCACTACGAGGGGTTAAATTGTCTAATTTATCTGTGTTACTTTCCTTTCAATCATAGTTTCGGCCTCTGAGAACTTACACATGGAGAAAATGACTTCCAGAAGATACGATGTACATTCTGCCTGTGTCGCTGGAGGGCAATGTCGAGCAGTCAGCGGAGGTTTCTGCACTGCAGGGAGATGAACTGCGCTACCCTCGGAGAACCCAGAAGTCACATGTGTGTGTCAGGTCGTAATCTTCCTTCTGGGCAAATTTCGCAGGGAGCTTAGTTTTGAATGAACATCCTGAAACTGATGTGTGAGTTCTGTCATTCAGAAAGATTGAATGAAAGAATTGCAAGAATCTCGGGGCTGCAGGAGGAAAAAAAAACTCCCCATGAGAAATGAAACCAGACAACAAGCACCCTGGGCGAGATCCCAAAAGACAAACAGGGTTGTCACAAAATCTTGCAACACTTCCCCTGTGCTGAATGTGGAAACAGTCTTAGTGGGCCCAGGGAATACTTTCACAGACAGGTGGGAGTCCAGTACACCTGTGGGTACCCACCCGAATAAAATTCAGGTCCTGGTTGGACAGACCTCTACGTACTTAATACCTTCGGTATAACATTTATATTACTTTTTTCTTAACCTTGCTAGTGACCACAATATGTTAATCTTGAAATGTAAGGAATACGTACGGGAAAATGTTATTATCTTAAAATAATTAATGCAACTCGCCAAAGTAAACCCCATACACGAAAGACTTACTTTCAGTTCTGAATATTTAAGCGCAATAACTTTACTACCGGTCATTTCTTGCTTGATGCTCTGCATCAAAATGCGTGTTGGTCTCACAAGTCCACGGCAGTCTTTAAACTGCACAAAGTCGAATGTAGAAGCAGGCTCCCACCTTTGTAATACAACAACAAATGCAGATCAGTAATAAACGTTAGCAATGGATCATTAAAAGCACCAAGTCACAGTTTCTGTTAATTAATACAGACTAATTATTTTTATTATAATCAATTTTACAAATTGAGATTTATAACTTCGTCTAGCAAGTAGCAAGTCCTTACCCACGTTTCTCGCGCATATTTCTGGATTGTTGCAGTGTTGTCATTTAAAACCAGCGTTACAGATTACATTCGGTGTGATTCAATGTAATAGATTTTTAGTGGAAACTTTGTATAACTTTGACATTCCTGTAAAGAGCTTAATTTGCAAATAAAAAAACAATGGTAAATAAACCCTTTTAATAACGAGCGGGTAAAAGCTAATATCAGACAACAAATTGAGATATTAGACCAAAGATAATAGATATTAGAGACAGATATTAGACCATGAGATAAGCTATGCAACGCAGCATTATTTAGGACTAAGACACATGCACTATAATTAACATTAAATCATATATAGATACGCATAAACATACATTATAATTACGCCTTTGTATTAAAAATAAATCTGGCCATAACATGAATATATGATAGCAAACCTTTCCAAACGCATGCAGCAAATTCTTTCTTACAAATACAAAGCAAATAAACGTACAAATGCTTCATCTAAAGTAAATGTTTGAAATAGAAACCGCGACTTGACAGAACTACTAAGTATCGAATAAACATGGGTCATTATGAAATATGCACTACTTTTTCAGGATTTCAGGGATTAATTTGGAAATGCAAACAACGCTACTTTACCGCTTGGGAGAGTACGATTAATTATCACTAAAATGTGTCCTTGTTTACATAATAACAGTGAGTTAAACATTAAACTATTTTTCCACTCTGCTACAGAACAAAAGCACAGTTGCGTGTCATGGCGCTGAAGGTAGACGAACTTCAAAGGACATCTGAGAACAAAAGTACTAATCTAAATCTTCCTGCAGAATGACTTTACAGCCCTGAATGCACATTTCTCCTCTGCCTCTCTCGCTGGTTTCCGTGAGAGGAAGGCGAGAGGGCAGGAATTGAGGTGGAGCTTCTGCACGCGATGGCTTTATTGTAACAATAACTCTTCGCCAGCTCGTTTTTCACATGCTCCTCCCAGTGACTGACAGACAGGGAAAAATGCTGCCCTAACACGGCAAACCGCTGTACAATCCTACAAAATACACACGCATAACATTCCAATATTGCGCCATTTGCCTGAGCACATTTTTTTCAGGGTTCGCTTAACATTCTTGAGTCTGCAGAGAGCGCGATAGTCGTTGATATCTAGCAATTTCAAACACCCTTTACAAATTCTCAGATTAGGTGGCGATATGCCGAAACATCGCGCTGGTTTTGCAACATAATTTCTAGGCGACCTGCTAGTAAAACAAAACTATTACACCTCTTCAGAAAACATTGTTTCCAAAACCTTCCTTCGTAAAATAAATATTGCGTTTCGGATTACCTACAATGTTCCTGGGCACATTTAATACTGTGCATCTCCTACACCACAGTTTCTCACAAGCTTTACAATTATCCAAGTTGTATGGTTTTGTTATAACAATTTTCTTCTGGCACACATCCTGACATTTGTGCTTGAATGTACAGAGAACCCAACCACCACTACCAGTTTAATAGCGTGGCTTTCTGAGCTTGACTGCCAGTACTGTCTCACAAACAAAGGAGCATGGCAGGCACAACTGAGATGTTGATGCTCATAATAAGGCAGTGGTGAGAAAAAACATGAAGAGAACTGCTGTGTGCATGTTCGCGTGTGAGTGTGAAGAGATTAAAACCAGAATGAAACTGTGCAAACCCTCCCAATCCAGTTTAACATGTTCAAGGCAGCGTGCAACAGGCTGAATTAGAATGTAAACTGAATTAGAAAGGTAAACTAGGAAAAATGCATCCACCCCATAGAAAGGATAACTGTATATTCCAGGAAATATGGGCATTTCAATGAGAAACAGATATTCCCTGTCAAAGGTAGTGTAGATTTTTCGAATATATAATGTACACCACTTTCGAAAGAGATTAAGGACGGAAGTACCCTTCTGTTATACAGCAAATATATCTGCAATGACTTTAAAATCACGTCTAAAACTGGCTTTTATCTACAAACATTTTGAGTTTCAGTATCATAAAATTAAAGTTGTATACTTTGCAACACATACATATGAATCATTGATCGATAATCAGATTAAATCAATTGAAATATTGTAACCAAGTGCAATGGTCACATTAAATAATAAAATATAAAATAAACATTAAAATAATTATAACATTACATAAGAGACATTATCCCATACAGTACATAGTCATTACACACCACTCCTACAGTAATCCACACAGCTCACCAGAACCTGTATATCTACTCCCCCACAATCAGCATTAACCCATATATTTGCACAACAGTCCTTCATTTTTGATATTTGGATATTGATAGCTAGAGGGAGAGAGACATAAGCAAACACCTGCATTACTTTAATAATAATAATTATAATTGCTTACACTTATATAGTGCTTTTCTGGACACTCCACTCAAAGCGCTTTACAGGTAATGGGGACTCCCCTCCACCACCACCAATCCACCTCGGATGATGCGACAGCAGCCATAGTGCGCCAGAACGCTCACCACACATCAGCTATCAGTGGGGAGGAGAGCAGAGTGATGAAGCCAATTCATAGCTGGGGATTATTAGGAGGCCATGATTGGTAAGGGCCAATGGGAAATTGGGGTTACACCCCTACTCTTTTCGATAAACTCCTTGGGATTTTTAATGACCACAGAGAGTAAGGACCTCGGTTTTACATCTCAGTACATTTTACAGTATAGTGTCCCCATCACTATACTGGGGCATTAGGACCCACATGGACTGCAGGGTGAGCGCCCCCTGCTGGCCCCACTAACACCTCTTCCAGTAGCAACCTTAGTTTTTCCCAGGAGGTCTCCCATCCAGGTACTGACCAGGCTCACACCTGCTTAGCTTCAGTGGTTTGCCAGTTGTGAGTTGAAAGGTTGAAATGGCTGCTGGCCTTTTCCAGAAAAGGCATTTCTGAAACCAAGTGCTCTAAGGGCATAGATGTTTATAGACAGTTACTTAAGGGATGAAGACTATTAGCTCTACCAATTGCTTACAGATGTTCACAGATTGTAACATGCAATTATTCATAGACAAAAGAGAGAAATTGACACTTAAAGCTGGTTTACTTTGATGTTTTTCAGGTTACTGCTCAATTATAGACAAAGGTATTTAATTTAGTTGAAAATACAGCTGCAGATGCAACACTAACTCTTCGCATATCCATGTGTGGGATCTTGGGAGCGAGGAAGCCTTTTATTTTTGCTCCTGAATGGTGGGAATTTCAATCTGTGCTTATATGTCTAATGGTCAAGTTAGGAATGTGCATATTTTAAAAGCTACAGAGTTTAAAAGTTGCTTTACTTTATGCCTCGCAATGCCTGCTTGGCATTATTATGCAAGAGAAGTTACAAGCATTCCTTCCCAGGACGTGAGATTTGACATTAACATTAAATAAGCTGAATCAGCAAAGGTAACAAAAGAAACCCCCACTTCCCCACCACCATGACTAATATGAACAATGAGCACAATAGCAATAAATGACAATAAAAATGAAGTCTCATCAGTTTTCAACTCGCTATATCAATGCAAGGTCAAGGGGAATACTGCAAGCTCAGCCCTGACATCTTAGACTTATAAAACTCTGCATATTATGAAATTAAGAGATGCTAAAAAGAAAACTACAAAAATGGTCATATTATTACCAACAAAATAATTATTTCGGTTTCACTATAAACCAATTTAAATACTTCCTTAAAATAAATAAAATGACTTACATGTACACCCGTTTATACAGCTGCAATACCAATTACGTGACAGTGTCCAGAATCAATTTAAAATTCAAGTGAATTTGAATCCCAAAAATATATTTGCCTTCCAAAAAACAAAACTTTATTACGCAACTTTATTTGAAATCTTTTCTAAGGTTAAGGTTGTCTGTCAGTGAAAGGGATCAGGTATTATGATCAAACAAATACATGTTAATTTCTGATCCCTTCCAAAAGTCAAAAGAGATTTTTTATCAGAAACAGTATACACAGACAAGGTAGTTACCGTAGTCTAATACTTATTGAAAAAAAAAAATGTGTAGAATACAAAAAGAAAAAACATAAAAGGTGGTTAAATTGATTTAGGTTACTGTACATAGCATGTACACCCTTCAACACTGATGATGTTTTCAAAGCATAAAAGCAAAAGGTTTTTCACACTGAAAACCATAATTCTACAAAAAACTTGTTTGTGCATCTCTTTTTGAATTAATAAATATTGCCAACTGAACATTGGCATACAGTAAATATAAGTTTGTCAGTATTTCAGTGTATATTTGGCATGCCTGGTCCTACTTGCTTTGCAACTGCAAATATACGGTATAATGATTTAGAGATGAACATCACTTGTGATGTGACCGTCATTGATTGCAATATCTTTGAGCATTAGCCTGGCTAGAGAAATGAAACGTTTGCATAAATGAGAAAACAATAAGGTCAATCACAGCCCTGCTATACGAGGAATCAGTAAACACCCAAACTCCAGTCAGAGAAATCACCTGATTCTCACCCCGTCATGAACAGGCATCATCGTCCTTGATACTTTAAATCAAGATACATACCTGTATATTTAGAAATTGCATTGAGACAACACTGAATATAATAAGTGTCTATATATAATTGTCATAAAAAAATAATTTATTTGGTCAGTGCTTCATGAGTGCACTGAGCTTGCCTAGAAAACTGACTTGGCTTAATTTTCAACAACAGGTCTTAAATAATGGTATTACAAATTACAGCATACTTTTACAAATTTGTCTTTGCTGACAGTCTTTTTAAAAGGCTTTCTCACTCCCATTCTGACCCGAGTCATGACCCAGATTTTGCTTACCCTAGTCACAATTCCTGCTTCAGTGCGAAAGCATGTACCTGTGTTGGCAGAAATCCACCTCAGGATGTAGGTCACCCTGCTTCAGCAACTGAGTGTCACAAAATCCTTGTATGCATCACGGTGGCAAACAGCCAATAAACACTGATGGTTTCAGTTCTGCGAAGAAAGCGTGTTTTTCTTCTTCCCAGTTTGTTAATCATATGGATGAAACAAGTAATTGCTGCACAAGTGGCATAGTATGCTGCAGAAATGTCTATTCTCATTAGTGCTGGAGCAACAATTGAGCATAGTTTGGAGTGAAGTGTACAGTATGTAAGATGTCTTCCAAAATATTTCGACAGTATAAAGGTTTGCTAAAACAGGATTGTCCCGTGAGGGGAGCAAATTAGAGGAGAGACTTGAAGAAATGTGCAGACAGCAAAGTGCAAAAACAGGCAAATCTGTGAATGTACTAAATGCTTCTTCTGGGTTATTGTGTGTTTCCCCGTGACACAAGCAGGGTTCAGCCCAGAGTGGAATATGCCAGTGTGAAAGTAACGGATTGACGTCCTGTTTAATCTCAGTTCTCCAGAACATAACATCTGTAGCCCTTCCCTTTAGGACTAATTAGCACATTATTCACAGGTTCACATTATCAAGTAGTTTAGAAGTTCTTAATAGACCAGCAAGACACAGATAGGGGGGAAAAAAAAGAAAGTGCCATCTGCAGTACAATTTCTACACCTGCACCAGTGAACAAACACTTTTGAATAATAATAAAGTCCAATTCTGAAAGAAATGGGTCATTAATCTAAAACTGAACAACTGCTTAAAGATCTGGTACTAAAGTGAAAAGGCTTGCACAAAGGACTTTGTTGAAAATGACAAACTCAATAACAGTGCTTGCTGAACCCACAACCACAAGAACTTTCTAAACCGTTTCTACAAACTGTAACTATTTCTAAACTGTTTGCCCAGCAGTTATTTATTCCAAGTAAACTTACACGATTCTGAGTTTCTGCAGATGAGATGATGAACACAACAGAATTATAAAAGGCACAGTGCTGATGAGGTAAACTTACAAATTAATATACTGACATGACAAAAAGAGGGGCACTAACAGACAAGAATTAAATCCTTGTTTGGGAATGAATTTTTGCCGCTGTAATATAATAATCATCTACAATCTTTTGATCCAATGTTTTGTCCAGGAGAGTGTGCGCAGTGACAGTTTGCTTTCTAACACCTGATCCGTGTTTTGTGTATTTTTCAGCCCTCAGTGAAAACACAACATGGTAGACCGGATGACACCTCAGGCCATACCAATGGAAGAGAAGGGCACGAAAGAAAAGGAGCGCAACATCATGCCAGGAAAGATATGTCTCACTGAAAACAACTTTGCAATACACATTGTTAACCTGAATTTTTCATCTGTTCAGTTAGAAAAATGTCCGACACAGGGAGAACAATCAGTCCGATTGACAGTGACGCGAGTTCCACAGCCTTTCTCTGAATACTTCATGCTCAAATGATTCTAATTATACAGGTGTTTGTGAAGCCTAGTGTTGAAATACATGTGTTTCCATGTCAACAGAGAATTCACTGGAGAAATCCCGTTTCCAGAGTATGAATTATTGTAACGGCTTTGAGAGTGGAGTCTCGGTGAAGCTCCCAGTGGGCTTTGTCAGTCTCGGAATGCCTGAATGGGCTGTGATAAAGAGAGTTCTATCCAGGACTGAATGTACTTCATTCATGCATTTACAGGAAGATCTCAAGCCTCCACTATCCATTGATCAAGCTAACAAAATAAATACAGTATATGTACATAAGATTTTAAAGTAACTAAATCCGTCGTGATCACGTACATAAGCAGATCACTTTAAACCTGAGTCAATTTTTAAAAATCAAATCCCTAAGCACTTTGGTTTGCAGGAAGGAAACCAGGTGTTTATACAAAAGACTGCCATGTTTTACAGGTTAACAGAGATGATAAATGTACTGCATGTCAGGCGCCCAGTTTCCAGTTTGTTCATGATATTTCTTAAATGATGCTTGTTAAAGGAAATTTAAAAAAAACACAGAATACCTTAAAGAATATCAGATGTTTATAATTCATAAACATTCCTGGTTGTATAAAGGTTATAATAAAAACCAGATACAAAAATCTCTCTGGCAACCCACATTTCATCACTATCTCTGGTATCTTAACACCTGTAGAGTTCAGTTTCTTATTCAGAGCTGAAAAACTATTGTGGAACAAGAAATTATGCAGGTCAAGAGAAATGTAATATTCCCTGTTCCTGTTACCTGTTGTTTTGTGTAGATGACCATCTGAAACATTTCCACAAAACATCATCAATTTCATGAAACATTTGAAGTAACACTTTGAGACCAGAGGTACTTTTCAACTTTCCAGGGGTATTTATTTCCAGCTCCCCACAGATTAAGCAACACTTGTAAAGTTTAATTCAATTCCCATTGTAATCAGGCATTTGTAGTTTCCTCACCATCAAGTGTCAGCACATGGAAAGTTATTCTTTGGTTTTAGAAATTCCATTAAGTACATTTTTTCCCCCAAATCTGTCCTGAGCAGTGGTTATTTAAATCCAGCTGTGCAATGTATAACATACTGTATATCATACAAGTATGGATTCTCCATGTGCTTCGCTCCACGATAGGACATCCCTTTCCTTCTTTCAGAAGCTCAGAGGCACTTTCTTTTCACAATATTATTGGCACTAGGGATGTTGGTGCTCTTGATCATTTATACTGTACTTGTTCCCACATGATTGGTTGTATCAAGGACCAATGAAAAGAATGATTTCAATGTTTCTTTTTAAATAAAATTAATGGCACACCATTTTCATGGTGGTTAAATGGCACAATGAACTTCTCAGATACCCAAAATGTAGAGCTTGTTTCCTGTTATGTTTTTACAGTATACACTGATGAGCTTATGATCATAGATGAAAATAACAGTCATCATCAGCGGATCTAGTGGAAATAGTACATTCAGAACTGCAGTGAGACAGGTCAGCGATAGAAGTTAATTCAATGGCTTTGCTCCATTAAATACTTCTTAATTAACTTTATTTGCTTAGGAGACTCCTTTCCAGGATATCTTGCAATATGCAAAGTTTATGCAAGTGTAAGTTTACATACACTCATCCATGTACAATGAAGGAACATAAAGTAAAATTGATTAAAGTAAAAATCTAAATTAAAATAATGTTTTTTATACCAACCTATAAAAATCATATGATATTTATACTATGTATATGAGATCCTAGTGCTCAGTATTTTGTTATTCAATGACCTACTTGATGTAGCCATGCATGAAATGCACTAGTTTCTTTGACAAAGAGTAGGCACTGGTGACTTTTTAGGTTATTTTAACAAGTTTCACATACTTTAATATTTCTTCTAAGTGAACACCATAACTGCTTCCTTAACCTGGAACTAACATGGCAAATAAAATCCAAACTAAGCAAACAGAGCTCTGCATGATGTCCATCAAACACTCAGTAGACAAGCTTGTGTGACTGTCCATCATCATTATCTTCTTGTAAAAACAGAGACAGAACAGAGGCTAAGCTGCCTTCAAATACACTGTGACCCCTAACCTTAGGCAGGGGTTACCCATCAACAGAAGAAAAAAGCCAAGCTTCAGTAACTTTTAATGACAGATTTTGTTGAGGTTAAAATAGCAACACTGTCATCACGCAGTGCTTAGATCAGATTAAGATCCATCAGACACAGCGATGAAGGGCTGCCTTATTACAAGGCTTTATTTCTGCCTAAAGTTATTCATTCTTGAGTTCAAGACCATCAGCTTTGTTTTTGAGTAGTTTGTAAAGATGTGAACCTGCTTTTTGTAACAGGAAAGCTGGAGTCTAATGTTTTTGGATACATTCAATGTACCTGAACATTTACAGACCTGCTAAATTCTGGGAATGGCAATGAAAAATTAAAAAAAAAAACAAGACTCAGGTGGAGAGCACATTCCTGGTACGAGATTCTGCCAATAAAATGCCTAATTTAGCAGCTTTCATCTGTCTATTTCCTGCTGTAATTCATTTTTTTACAACATCAAACTAATCAGGATTGTTTCAAAAGAAACATCTTACAGTGTCTGGACTTAAGTTTGGACACCAAAAGATGAATTTTAGGTAAAAAAAAGTCAAAACTCAGGTAGGCAAGCTGTATCTATTTTCATGTTCCGTTAAACAAACGTGTTAAATATTTCTCTAAATACAACTTTGATGAATGCTACAATGTTACCATGCAAGTAACAATTATGGATATCTATTAAAGCAACATCATATATGACAGTGTGAAGGATTAGAAGCTAAGTCTTAATAATACAGTCCTGTTTCCCAGAAATCTGTTTCCAATTTTCTGTTGTCTTGCATTGCTAAAATAGTTTAAGCCTTGGTACAATTAGTTAAAGTCTAGCTTTCATAAAAAAAAATCTTGACAGGGTCTAAAAAGTAGGTCAAAAAAGACACAAAACAGAAGTGGGAGAGAATGTTACGAAAGGAGCTTTCACTTTGCGTGACAGAAGCGCAGTCAAGCGACTGGTCACGTACCAAATGGCTGTGGCCAATCCACTGCAGCCTGATTATGGGGCTTCCATCGTGTGACAAATGTGGCCGCAAACAAAAATTCTATATGTATGCTAATTCAGAATCCCATCGGAAAATGCCCTTGTAGTGTCAGGAAGGAAGGACGACGCCTTCACGGACTGCTGACTACGGTTCGGCAAAGAGCTTTGCAACACTTGGCCAGACAAAATAAAAGGGGGCCTGATGGCGCTCCCTCAATTGGCAGCTAATCTGCGAGGTCATTAGGATATTTCCATCCAATATGTGCTGCGCTCATTAGCATGACTTTTTTTCTTAATGTTTTCGACCTTTTGTAAAACCTGGTTTAACGTCTCCTGGGAAACGTGGGGAGCTAGATGACATTTGAAGCCATGGGTCATTCCGCAATAATGAGGTGCCAATTTGTGGGCTCACCATACACACCAACAGGACACTTTTATAGTTAATTTTTTTTCTAACTCTTCGCAACCAATCCAATGTCGTCCTCTGGTTGCAGTCGGCAACCTTCAACTCTGTAGGTTTCGTCAGTTCTAATGGGAAGCAATTAGTGTGCAGGGGAAGGACGGGACAAATCCTGTTTTAGTCACTTTTTTTCATAAAATGTGTGTTCACATCATTAACAATTACGATGAATATTGTTGCAGAAAAAAAACGCACGTCAGCAGGCACTGAATATAGTGGCCCTTTCTCAGCTGCTGAGAAACTCCAGCAAGCCAAGATCTCAAGACAAGAGCCGCTTTCAAAAGCGAACAAAGAGGATCAATCTGAAGGTTTAGAGGACTCCACTTGAAATGGAAATAATTCATGCTTGTGTTTCATAGAACCTTGCCATACATGCTACACCATTTCATTAGAAAGAGCATAAACTGTAAACTGGTCTGAAACTGTCTGTCCAGATTAACCAGATTATTTATAATTCCTGAGATGGTTCTTCATTACAGTACACTGAAACAGAAGAACCTATATTTTCCAACAGAACCTATGAAGTACTGCCCAGGAAAAGTAGTGTAGTTCCTGTAGTATATTAACACATTACCTTGAGAAAGTCTTGAGAAAAGAATGAAAACACAACTGGTGCAGAGATTTGAGAAATATAATATTGTTTAAAGAGATCTGTAATTAGATCATCAAGTATAACTGTTAGAACTAAAAGCACACGATTCATTTCTGACAAGCAATTATGGTGTCACTTTTTTTAATTACCTTGAGCAGTGAGGTAGAATTTATGAAGTATTAGATTACGTGAAATTAAGATAAACTTTGGTTACACCTTCCACTCCACTCATGCCTGAGTGACGTTAGGTTTAATTTTATTTATCCCCTAGCACAGTGACCCCACTTTGCTCATATAATAAAGCATTAGCATGAAAGCTGGAACACGTGGACAAAAAGAGTGTGACATTAGCACCTGTTTAAAACCAGAGAAAACATTACTTCTCCACAGACTGAAGTAAAATCCAACATGGAGTCACTTTTACTCACGTTCTGAGATCTGATTATGGATTAAACAGAAGCACTTGCCAGTGGACTGATTGAGCAATTGAACTGAAACATGCTTTATTCAGTAAATGGAAGGTCTTAACTGAAGTTCAAATGCTTCTATCTTAACGGGAGGAATGATGGCAGCCAAGCCTTTTGGCCCAGCTGTTCTAAATGATAATCATTCCTAATATAATTTCTCAAAGCTATGAATCAGACAACTCAGTTTTCACATTTTTTTCATGCATCCTTTCTCCACCCAATCATCCCTTTTGCAGACACCCTTGGCTAACTCTCCACTCAGAACAGGGGTCTTATCCTCCTCATCCTACAGCCAGGGAGTTAACATACAACCACATAGGTTGAGTCAAATTTCTCTATACCTAAATAATGACCATTTTATTCTGAGTCCTCCTACGTCTTTCAATAATTTTACATAGTTTGATAAACTTCTTCTTGTTTGCTTTCCAGGTTGCGAGAATTTGGGACATACTACTCTGCTGTGTTGTACAAGATGATACTCTGGCAAGAAGAAGCTGAATGAGATCCTCATGTGAATTAGTTAGCAGCCACAAAACAGCCTAGAAGGATCAGTGGGACTCCTCCAACGTGAACTCTCTTATTTCCATAAGTATGTCCCTTTATTTGGAAATTAAAGGCATGTCTAGTGTTCCAAGCAAGAGAAAATTGAGATTGTAGATTGTATATGTTTTTATTAACTGTTCTTTTGTTTGCTTTATTAAATAGGTTACAGAACACAGACAAAATATAACAGGTATGGCAGGTATAAAAGTATTACTACAGTTGAATAGACTGTTTGTTTTCCAATTAGTTTCTTCAGGTTTTCTGCTGGGTTTATCAATACCACCAACTCATTTGGCCTGTGTTTGAAGTTACACACTTGCCTACTGTAAGTACATATTTTAAAAATTAGTAAGAGTGAAGAGTAGTGTGTAGAAACAATTGATACATGTTGGATTTTTTTAAAGACCACATTTTAAAATATTGTCTATACCATTACACCAGTAATAAAAATACCTTAAAGAACAAATGTGACTTGATCAACATTAGCCACTGTGAATCATACAGTAGTATCGTATGTACTAGATCATGTTTGGCCGTGTTAAGGTTTTCTCTATCACCTTTGGGTTTGCAGCTGTGTTACCAGTCCGATCGATCTTAAAAGACACTAACTGATGTAGAATGCAAAGTGATAAACCTGACTCTAAAAAAACACAAAGAAAGTAGGTTCAAATATTGAACCAGATGTCATGCATTCACAAGGAAAATGAGAAGATTGCCATTTTGTTTCAGCAAAAAACAGAAAATTATAACTTAAATTGCTGAAAGATTTCTCTTTTATTTTAAACAGGACTTTATACTTAAAATTCACTTACAGTACAATTATGTCACTTGATGTTCTATGGGTGAGAAAATGAAAAGCTCCTGTTTACGGATGTACAGATAACAGCATACAGAATACAAATTTATAAAGGTATTTCCCTTAGAAGTCAAACCATGATTAAGTGCATGTTCGTGACTTCTCCACATGTCAAGAACACCCTGAGGGAGCGGTTTCTTTACCGTTCTTTTTGGGAACTTTGTGATAATTTTGAAAACAAGATAACCTGAAAAAAGAGCACACCTTGTTGGTTAAGAGATTGAGTAGCTCTTCCCCTAATTACCTACATAAATCAATGTGATGGCTAGGAAAATGCAGCAGGTTTAACCCATGTTGCTACATTTGATTATACTTACTGTATGAACCTCCTATTTGTGATACAGTCACATTCTCCTCCTCCTTTAACTGTACATTTCTTCTTGTATATAATACATTTAATTGCATCAACAAAAATAGTGAGCTGTATATTAAGGTTTGAAAACTGTTCATGCAGATCCTTAATCAGTGTATTTTTGTTCTATCAAATTCTTTATCATTTTTTTCTATCAGCATTTGCACTCCTTATAAGTGCACTTTATAATGAAATTGTAAAAAACATTCGTAAAGAGCTATACAGCCAGTAATAGCAACGTAACTTGTCTCACACAATGTATTCCAATATTAAGATAGATAAGATTTTTCTTGTCCCCTGAGGGATTTTTTTTATGGACACAAAGCACTCCTGTACATTTAAATAGAAAGCAAACAAAAAAAAGAAAAACATTGCACATAATTCTATTACATAAAATAAGAAAAAAATTGGACACCACTCTATTGCACATGTATAACACATAACAACATGTAACATTTCTGACATCACAAAACATATTGCACTCAAGTGGGTTGTAAGAGTCAAAATCATGTTTATCCTTGACATTTGTGTTGACAGCTTTAATGGATAGTGTAACAAAGGAATGTTTGTATCTATTTGAATTACTTATTAATCAATTAACACTAAAGTGGATGACTTACTTTTGATGCAGGGTGATTTTAAAGAGATTACTCTGCAAAAAACAGAATCCTTTCTAAAATGGTAGGCTGAAAATCCTTCTGTCCAGTTCCTATCTCTTTTATTGACCCTTAAAGTGCAAAAGTGGTTGTATAGAAGTGAGCTTTTGCTGACATCTAAGTTGATTAACCCCAGTTCTTCTGAACATAAATATGTCAGTGATAGCTTCCTCTAAGGTTTTCTTAAAGCTGTGCTAAAGAGGTGTCAAAACAAATTGGATTGGATCATTCTATAACGCATTCCTTTCTTTCATCTGTGGAGGTCTTACTGAGCTGAATTCTGAGGCAGCTGTACAAGAGAGCTCAAGGTTTACTAATGAGAGGTTATGGTACTCAGTTCATTAGGCATGAGAGATAACGGACTCCAAACACACGAACACTGCAAAGGGAAGTCAATCACTGAACATTATAATCAAACAATGCATACATACATGCACACAAAATAAAAAGTAAATATTGGAAATCTTATTCGTATTCTATTGTAGCTGTGGTGTCGAAAGTCCCAGCTCAGGAGTTTTGGTGAACATGATTTTTGTGTTGTCAACATAATTGTGCTGTCTTGGTTCAGGTTTAACTAGAAGCACCTGTGTCATTGGCTGTGGCTCAGCGAGAGGGAGGAGCACTGCGTTTAAATGTGTCCTGTGGTAAAAGTGGGGGCAGTTTGGAAGTTATTGTGAGAGATTTTGTTTGTTTTTTCTGTGGGCCAGTGCAGCGCTGAAACCTAGGAAGTTTTTATATCGACAAGTAAAGTGAAATGTTTTTTGTGGCGTTTCCCTTTGTTTTGCACGTATCCTGCCCTGAGACTTAATGTTCCATTTTTGGATGCCTTTGTAGGTTTTTTTATTTTGGGAATTCGAACTCTTCTTGCCTTCATTTTACCAGTTAATATGCTGCTCTTGTTTGTTTCTGAGATGTGTGGTGTTTTTCAATCCTCAGCATCACAGTGACAGTTCATCTAGTCTATTAAATGATCCTACAGTATATCATTATGGCAGCTACAGACTTAAGGCTATTGTGTAACACTGCAGTTCCCATCAACTCTTAACACATTGCGTTCATTGTCACGTTACTCAGAAGAAACTTCCTCACAATAATAAAATGGGTACAGAGAAAAATTGGTGATCTGAAAAATGAGCAATGTGATATAAACTGGTAGGGAGCAACACTCAGCAAAATTCTGAAATTAATTAATTATTATAGGGCAGTCCTTTGATGATTAACTACACTGCAAAGTACTGTTTAATTTCCAGATATTTCTTGTCCCACAATCATACTTACCTACGTCAATTGAGCTAAAATACTGACAAGCATGCTTTGTGGTTTGCCTCACAGCTAACAGCACTGTCTGTTCTTGCGTCTTGTGTCGAATGCTCATCAGTTGTAACATTCAATGCACTTAAGCAATATAGCAATGAAACATTTTTTAAGATGTAAACATGCATCAAGGTCAACAAAACTAACATTAGCTCTGCCAACAATTAATTTCCATTTTGATTTTATACAAGTGAGAAGTGATAAACTACTCGGTTTGCAAACCAAAAAAAGCAATGGAACACAGGATTCACTACAACTAGAATTATAACTGAAAGTAAAAAAAACTGCAAGCAGTGGGCTACAGGTGAAGCTAAGGAGACATTATAATGACACTTACTACTGTAAGTTCATGTTCTTCTGTAGCTTGTTGTATTAAAACTATGAAGTAAATGGAAAGAGTCTAAATCTCAGAAGCCCTGCTAATGATACCTACCAAGTTTGGAGTTACAGTACTTGGCTAAGCAGTCCTTGAACAGAAGCAACTTGTTTAAGAGGGCTCTTTTGCCAAGCAGTTGATGACTGGAGAGGGAAGGGAAATGATCACAGCAACTTGTGAGATGCAGATCAGAAACAGCTTTGGCTGTCTGTTCGTAAAATGTTTTCAGTGGTTCTCACGACAAAGGCAGTTTGGGTTGTGAGGAGAAAAATCCAAAGCATCAGATGTCAATTTTACAATCACAATGATATAAAGTTTAAAGTTCATTGGCCATTTTTAAACAGCATGAGTTAGCGTTACTGGCTGTGTATCAAAGACAGAGATATTGTGGTTAGGCAGCCTTATGGAGTAATGTAGCAAACTTATTAGCCCATTTTCTTGTTATTGGTATTAGAATAAGACCTACAATGGTTGGAGTTAATTGTCCCAGACAGGTTTTGAATCAGGCCCAGATGGAGCACATTTTGCACGACAGGTGTTTCCCTACAAAATGCATTTCAGAAAACCTTCAAGGACAAATTTGAGACAGCTTTTGTTGATGAAACCCATAAATCTTCAAATCAATTGGTGAAACAATTCATAAGGTTTGAAATAAAATGTTGAACTCTGTTGGTCAAGTTGCCATAATGGTTGAAGCAGGACCCCATTTTTGGTCCCCGATTTAACGTATTATCTGCCCCACCTGCCTAGATGTTTCAAAAGTGGGAAGAAAAAAAAACTAGAGATTTACACTCCATGGAGCTTAGGTAATAGCAGGATAGAGTACTGTATACAGTACGTAGGTTACACAGAGTTGTTTAGAATGGGTAAAATATACGCTCTTTTTCCAGATGAGTCAAACAAATGAAAAGAAACCTATCGAACATACTGTACACAAGGTCATTGGTTCAATTACAGTTCAAGCTGGTTAGGTAATTATCATATATCATCTTGATTTGTGGTTGCCGATGACTTTAAGGGAACTTCTTAAGTAAGCCTTGTCAACACAATTTTATACTGCTGTGGGCACCATCTGATTAAGACATTCTGCTGGGACACACGCATTGACTGAATTGCAATTGTATGGCTTTGAAGTGGATGGCTGACCGGTGTCAGAGTGGGAAACACCAGTCACGCAGCCCCAGGGCAACCTTTTCCTGCTCTGCTGTTTGGAAGCTGAGTAATACGTTGGCCTGTGAGAGTGAGTTGACTTGTTGCCAGCGAGCTCTGCAGTCATTGAGGTCTGGTAAACACACTTCTAAGCAGTGAAATAGATCATGCATGGCAGGCACAATGAAGGATCAATATGAATGCCAATTCTATACAAGAAATGTTGCCAGGAGGGGAGGTTTTACAACAGATACTGGAATAAACGGATAAAAAGAGAGACTGATTTTGCCCTCTTTACTTTAAAGCAAAAAAAGCTATGTTGTTATGTCTATATAAACACAGTATTTTGATTTATGGAAAAACTTTGAATACTCTTGCAAATAATATACTGCAACATTGCTCTTAAAACATTTGTGTGCAAATACACTACTAACTAATATTTACTAACTAAAAAATACAAGGAATTGTTTTGCCTTGTCACTACAGTATACATTTTATCACTAACACTGAAACATTCCTTCTAATGTAACTTCCAAAATGAGCTATGAATTAAAATGAACCTCTTTAACTGATGCCTGGTTTTACCTCTTCAGTACTGTCATTTTCCAAACAGTGTTATGCTCTGCGTTGATAATTGTTTTGGTGATGTGCGATTACTCATTTTAGAAATACAGTAAGATTATTAAAAACAGAACTGTTCCTGAATCAGAACACTTGTAAACAACAATTACTTGAAAACTGTGAGGTGATTTTTTGCTTCCAGGTACAGTACATTGTGAAGAAATACTGTAGTAAAGCAAAGCTAAGATCACTTTATTGGCCATATACAATTTCTTTTATCAGGAATTTGTCTTTTTGCATACCCCAAGTTACAACTAAAGTAGTGATATTTAGTAGTGATATGTTTTAAATTTGAAGTATTTTATCAGTTACACTTTGTGTAACAAGTTGTTTTTTTCAAGCAGTTGATGTAGTGTAGGTGTAAACCTGCTGCTGCTGCTAGATTTCAAGTGCAGATCTGACACAGCTTTGGTTACTGTTGAAATTGGTCCATTTGGTGTAGTGATTTCAGACATTTTGAATTTGATTATGGGGCCACACCTTGATTGACTCAGGATCAATTCAAGTGTCACAAATATAATGGCTGTTAACAGTCCCTATATACACCATACACCACTAGTATGAAGTTAGCTACAGTCTTTGAACATGTTTTTACATTGGTATAAGAATTCTAACAATCCTTTAATTGTTCCCCTGCTTCAAAGCCTAATGACAAAGTTAAAATTCCATACCAATTATTCACATTATTGTGTTTCACAGTTGTTTCACGAGTGTTGTATAATTTTGAAACACCAGTTATGCGTGACTTCATAGGGTTTTATAATGGTATGATAAAGTTCTAAAGGAATGCTATAACACAGTAATTCTCTTACTTAGAGGATTTTAGTAATCCACAACATATTTGGAAAAAGCTAAAAAGAAACTAAACCCACTCAAAGAGAAAGAAACAAAAAAATAAGAGGTTAACAAAATAACAAGAGGTTTTTTGCCTCTTGAAGCAGTTAAATAGCAATATTCTTTATTCAAGAAATAAGTAGGAGTTCTACACACATAAAAGCTCAAAAGCTAGTGACCCAAATGAAGTGCCTTTACATTTTTAACTTTATGACCACAAATAATTAGAACTTTCCCCATGCTGTGCATGAATAAGAAGCCAACGTGTCATGTGTTTCTACTTTCCAGATCCTATCAGACTGTTTTTTATTATTCTGCGGTTATAAGGGTTAACCTCATCTCTGTACTACCAGAGCTGTCATTAAACTGTCAAAAACTGAAAGACTGCATGCAAAGTCATTTCATTTACATAAGGAATATAACCGAAACAATACCTGACCTATAATTCAAAGGTTAAGGCATTAGTTGTAAATAGAAAAGGGTAAAAACATATGTAAATCATGTTTTTGTGTTAACACGTGAAGGAAGCTGCATTCAAAATTAGCTTCCTTATTTCTTCCCCTAAACTGAAAGAAGTAGTCCACCTTTGTAATTATTTTGACATCTTTAATTTTGCATATCAATGAAAAACAAACATTTTCATTGAAGAAGTAGGACTAGGGTTAGGCTGGAATTGCAATAAAATTTTGGAATACTTAACTGGAAAATATAATGGGCAGAATGGTGGTGCAGTGTTTAGTATTGTTGCCTTGCAGCGCTCAGACCTGGACCTGGGGTGCTCTCTGCATGGAGCTTGTATGCTCTCCGCATGTTTCTGTAGGTTTCCTCTGGAAACTCCGGTTTCCCGGTTTTGTGTGCTCTGTGATGGAAAGGCATCCTGTCCAGAGTGTATTTTTTTTCATTAATTTTCAATTAGCTTCTCCTGGCCTAATTTTATATTCCAGTGCATTTCTCCTGATCAAAACTATGATTTGTAGTATTGCTGTGTTGTTTAAGCAGTCTTATTTTCTTTTATTTTGAAAGTTACTTATTTTGTGAACATTTTCATAAAAGGCAAGCTCGGAAAATCAAAACATTCTCTTGCAAGTACATTTTAGGAAATTAATTGAAATGGAAATATTTCCATTTCAATCAATTGCAGTCACATAGTGCATCACATAGAGTGGTATAATAAAGCTAATTTAAAGAAAAAGCTGAAAAGACCTTTTGGGTTGTTTCAGTTTTGCACCATGCATTTCGAAATGACGTACAATTTATTTGCAAGAGTTTAGCTCAGTGTTGCGTTTCCAAAGGCTTTTAAATGGTTCCGAGTATCGTTATCAATCAACACCAGCCAAGATAATAACTTACTACTATTTCAACTCCATGAGTAATGTAAGATATTTCAGAGCCCTAGAAATATGTTTGAAGCAAAATGTTGTGGTTAAGCTGCTTCTATTGTAAACAGTCCATTCAGACACACAAGTAATGACAGACAGCTTAGTGGGAGTTTGACAACTTGGCATGGCAGCAGGAAACCCTGTAAGCAGAGCATACAACCCTATGACTCTAGTTAGGTTTTATGGAAGAATCTATATATTTAAACTCCCAATCATGAAATCTGTGCTTGTCTGGTAAATCCCTGTAAACAGTATTCTACACTGTAGATGGGAGCAGTGGCTCTGATAGATACAGTAACAGTGATGTCTAATACACAGTAGATACACAATAAAATCTTATGTAGTTAAGAAATATGGATTTTGTGACAAAACATACACGATTATGTTGCAAACAGGCACTGCCCTGGGAGAACACCATTTTAAATAAACGGGGTTCTGAGAAAAACAGGAGTTTCTGAGTTCTGTTTCGTCATCCGGGATCCTTTGCATGTCGTAGTAGAAGCAGATTGCCTGTGTAGTGAATCCTTGTAAAGCATAGTTAAGCACAGGTAGGTGTGATAAAGTAGGAAACATCACCAAAACATAAGAAAAGTATGAGAAAATTAATGATTTGATAAATAGGGATAACCTACATAAACTGCTGTGTAAATGTATTATGGTGAGCTATGTACCAGAAAGAGAACTGTTTTCTATGTACAATATTCAATTGCCTGTCCTAATGGCTTCATTAAAAGGAATAGAAAAGTTCAGTACAATCTCATTAAGACATAAACCACAGGTTAAAATAGGTAATGTGTAAAGTAATAAAAGATAAATCTGCACCATTCTCAGTTTAGAAATGAGCTGATAAAATTCTGATCCTGATATTTTTATAGGTGGCTATAGTAAAACATTTTGATACATTACATTTCTTGATCCTTGCTATGTATGCTCCTAATGATCATGTCGGTTAACTCTGGCTTATTCAATTGACTTGGGATACTGTGCAAGACTATTATGATGGAATCTAAAACATAATTAAACACTGAACTATGGTATCATGTCCTGTTGCTATGGAGAAGGTAATATTTTACTAATTAAAATATTTTGCACCTTGTCCCCTAGGGATGCATGTACAACATTCTATTAACCTGATCCAACTTCGATAGCTCCTCAGACACAACAGATGTTTATCAAATTGCATGACATCACTGTAATTTGCCTTTAGGTTTTACAGCTCATAACCGACTAGACAATGTTTATCCTGCACACTGTTCAGTAATTATGCTTGTTGCTTAAGATCAAGAGTGAACCAATCTGCTTCCTAGAACAGACCTGTCATTTTCAATCACTTTGACAAAGAAAACGAGCACCTGCACAGGAGGTGATATCACAGTTAGGCGTATTAGAACAGCTGTAAAATTACTCTTTTAAATGCAATAGTGATCAGCTATTACATACTGTACCAAAATACATACGTATATGCACAGACACTTGAGCACAGCCTATAAAATACATAATATCTAAAATTAAAGCTAAACAGTTCTGTTTCATGCGATTATTTGAAAGCTGGAAGCACGCACTGGCCCTCTCCTGGAGATTATGACATGAAATGAGTCAGATCATTTCTGTGATGAGCTCCAACTCCAGGTAATGATGGCATTACCCAACAAAAGTGATGATTCATATTTTTGAGATATGCATCATTATCATACACATAGCAGCCCTTTGAAATGAAAAGACAAATGTTCTAGTACCTTGTTTCAGTGTGCAAAGAAGTAACTTCGCATGTAATGAGATAATTAGTTCTTTCCTTGTAAATCTCCTTTCTTAAATATCAGATGTTTTTCTAGACAGCTACAATTGGTTAATATACGGTAAACCTCTTAAATTGTAGGTTTTCCATTTAAAAAGCAGTTCATTGGTCTCAATACCAGAAAACAGATAAGTTGATCTTAAGATCAGTTGTGTTACCTCAACCTCTTACTCCTAAACCTTTCAAAAGCATGAAGTTGTGAAGACTGCAATCCAACTCAAAAGAACCATTACAAAACATTGAAAGGGATGGCATTAAAATCTATACAAAACAGGCTAAGACTGTGTGTATATGTATATAGTAATAGTTATTGCACACACTCAGAATAAGTTCAGTTCTTTAGGAACTTTTATTAAATGTGAGGTCATTCAAAAGAAATGCACATGTACTTTTCATTCATTATAGTAAATGTATGATTCCTACCTCAGTCAGCTCAGAAAGAACATGCTCAAGCACTGCTTCGTTCAGGGAGTAGGGTGACTAATGCTTGACTCACATTTCTAATAACACTCAGACATCATACTTGGAAAGAACGGTAAGCAAAGTTAATTGTACATTAGGGGATGCCAGTGTATTTTTTTTTTTAGTGAACATGTCAGAATGTTTTCCAGTAAGGAATGTAGTAAAAAAATCCTTAGTCATACTGTATGTGAAAGATCCCCCTTTTTAATAGCGTAGCAAGGGGTCTCCCCATGAACCAAAATTTTACCTCCCCAAATAGCAGTGGCAATAACCTCTCGGTCGATTCCGGTTGGCCAGGCGCGCTCATTAACCGTCTTCTTATTTATCGGCGTCCCGACCCGGAAAACAACCCAGGCTGCTACCAGTCTTATCCCGCTACAAGTCCTCTCTGATTTGTAGCGCTTATCAAACATCTTTATTTCTGAATTGTCTGTGGTTTTCTTTCTTTAAATACTCACTGTCTTACTAAAACGCGAAAGTGCGTGAAAAGACAACCCCCAATTGTACTACAAACTGCTTTCATAGGGCGCTAGAGTCTCCAGGTGCAGCCAATTCAGTGATTTCCCCGTGAGAATCCGAAGAATGTGAGGTGAGTCTCCTAAATGAGGTGACCCCGCTCCTGGGGAATTCACCCGTGTTTCCGACCGCTGCTTTGCTACATCATACTAATTGCATAGGAATAAGGAAGGAGTAGGTATTTCCCATGCCATCACCCTGTAAATTACAACTGGCAACCCACTGAAACTCAGCAGGTGTGAACCTGGTCAGTACCTGGATGGGAGACCTCCTGGGAAAAACTAAGGCTGCTGCTGGAAGAGGTGTTAGTGGGGCCAGCAGGGGGCGCTCACCCTGTGGTTTGTGTGGATCCTAATGCCCCAGCATAGTGACGGGGACACTATACTGTAAAAAGGCACCGTCCTTCGGATGAGATGTAAAACTGAGGTCCTGACTTCTGTGGTCATTAAAAATCCCAGGGCGTTTTTCGAAAAGAGTTGGGATGTAACTCCAGCATCCTGGGCAAATTTCCCATTGTCCCTTACCACTCATGTCCTCCTAATAACCTCCATCTCTAAACTGGCTTCATTACTCTGTTCTCCTCCCCACTAATAGCTGATGTGTGGGGAGCGTTCTGGCGCACTGTGGCTGCCGTCGCATCATCCAGGCGGGGCTGCACATTGGTGGTGGTGGAGGGGATCCCCATTACCTGTAAAGCGCTTTGAGTGGAGTGTCCAGAAAAGCGCTATATACTGTATGTGTAAGCAATTATTATTATTATTATTATCTCTCTTTAAAGATGTTTCTGCTAAAACAGTTAAATACACCACAGGGGGACTATATTGATGTGCTGGTGCCCAGATCTCTTACAGTATTTTCTTCTGAACAAATATCACAACATTATCAAGGACTAGAAGGAGTTGAGGTGACATTTTCAACACCCAGGTTTACAGTCATGCATAAACATTTTCAAGCAGTTTGGGATCTTAGGAAATATTTTTTGATAAAACATTTAAACAGTTAATTCAAAGAAATGTGTAGATGGCTGCTCAAATTTGAGAAATAATCAGGTCCTGCTGGACATTATTCTTTATTATTCTTCTGTCAACTGTCTTTTTTATGATGAGTTCATCATACTTGTTCTTTAAACATGTCAGTGGTTTACCACCCAAGAGGAATACAATTCAGTCAGGCCAGCAAGTGGCATGATCAAAAGGGATATTCTTTTACAGCACGCAACTAAATCTCAGCTTTCCTCCTCTAGCTCCTGAAGATACTTCAAAGCCATTTCCACATTGTCACTTTTTTTGCACCTGGTAATTCATAAATCATATGGAACTGTCTCAACATGGTGAGACCTTGGAGGATGATACTCAATGAAATGAGGGATCTGAAAAAGAGTGCAGTTCTGTGTACATCTCACTAAGAAGATTTTCTGTGCGTGCCACCCACCACTCCAAGAGGCTTATGCAATATACTGTATACATTTTGGTTTTGTCACTATTTAGCATGAATTAAACTAGACTAGTTAGGAAGCATTGAACTTTCATTATTATTTCATTATTCAATTAAATTTTCATTTTGCTGAAATGAGTGGAATATATTCTTCTGACAATTTCCCTGTAGTATTGCTGAAACTAAGCACAGTAGTAGAAGAAATATCCAACATAGTACTGCTCCTCTATTAGTGTTTTAGAATAGAAAATAATACACCAGTTATTCTGTGGAATACATTGTGGAGGAATATGAAAACGATGCACACAGCTTACACATAAATTCAAATCCATGCATAAAGCAGAAAGTATTTTAAATATTTTAAAATAAAATTTGCTGAGAACATTTACTTTTTTTTGATGGTCAATGTTAAGGCTGAGGTGTTAGCTTCCAAAAGTCAGTCCTACAGATACTGAAATAGCACTATACATTATGCTGTTAATTATGTATGACCTACAGTGTTTTGCAATCCATTTTAGTTCCATCTCATGCACTTTCATGATATTTTTTCATAATTAATTCATACTTTCTTGCAAATATGCTAAGAATTAATGTAGTTGCCTTTTGATCTACATGCATATTGTATGAGGTTTATGTGCATAATCTACAGAGAATACAGCTCTCTAAAAGGTAACCCATGCTTCTCACAACCAGGATGTACATATTCATTGTTAATCATAAAGCGTAAGCAAAACGGACCCTTTTAATAAACGTTTGTGACCCAGCTTCTGTAAGTATATTTTTAGGGTACTTCCATTTTTAAGCCCAGAGAATATTTTGCAAAAATGTTAAAATAAAAGTATCTAAGTAGTTAGCACATCTGCCTTGCAGCTTTTAGGTTTAGTTCTAGCCTGGGTTGCCTTCAGTGTGGAGTTTACATGTTGTTCTCCAGTTTCCACTCACCTTAAGAAGAAATATTTAAGTTAAATTGTCTCTAAATTGCTTGTGCGTGTACCCCACATTTAACTGGTGTTCCATCCAGGCAGCTAAACTTTCTGATAATGGATGTATGGGAAGAAAAATTATTTCCTGGAATTTAGCAAAATTAAGTGCGTGGGTTCAGACAATATGTACAGTAGCTTGTAACAAAATTTGCCATTATTTGATAATATGGTGACTGCAGCAACAATATCAAATTACTTTTCTGCTCTTGAAATTAAAAATAAAAGCTTAAGCCAAGGAAAGCACAGTGACAAATTCATGGGATAGTTGTCTTTTTGGTGCACATCAAAACCTCTTCTGGGAGCCAAGAAGTTTTGAAAGAAACACAACCTTTCAGCTTTAAAATTGCTCAACAGCTTCTCATATAGCTTTGGCTGAGATATCTTGTATGTGAAAATCCTGGATTGCATTTTGCAAAATAAATTTTGCCTGTAATCTCAGGCTTGTTACCTCGGCCGTTGTTGTCGTGATGAATTCTGTTGTAAATCTTGTTGAATTTGCTTTCTCTACATATTGCCAAATATAACTGCTGTACACTAATAACTTAATAATATAGGTTATTCCATATGCCATGATGTAATCACCCATAATGAGTCACACTTTGGTAAATAATGGCAACTAGTATCTCATGAACATTGACAATTATTTCAGCATATTTCAAAACTTTAAAATGCCATTTACTAATTAATTGGACATACTAAGAATAACCAATGGTAGAATGTTATGAATGTTTTATTACCCTAATTCAAAGCTATTGTGCAATTATAATGTATAAAATAACTATATTTAAATCGATGATGTAGAGGTCTGTTTTATACTGATGTTCAGGCCAAATCAATCAATCAATTTATCGAACAAGACAAAGCCCTACATTTTAATTGTTTGTGATTTTTGTTAATCAAGGTTCGGGAAAAACACGAGGAAATCCCAAAAGTACCCCCTACTTTACAAGAAACTAACAATTATCTTTCCATCTTGTCTACAGACTTACAGAGTGGGGGTTAATGTTTAGATTTGGGGAGTGGCGAGCATTCAAGCTGTGAACAGCAAACACGAGTGAGGCATAGGTGCTGGAGAAGCCTAATACATAAAGTTGCGTGCAGGTTGTGGGAGCGTGAGTTGAGACAGGTTGGGGGGTCGGACAGCGCTCAGTCCCCTCACCGTGCAGGCTGGGCTCTCATTACCTCAGGATCTGACAGCGCTCGCACGCGATCACATTCACTCCACTGAGCCCTCGCCGCAGACAGTCGAGCGGTCCTAGTGCCGGAGATTTAAAGCACTCTCAGGTCTAAATAAAAACAAAACGTGCCAATTAACTTCTGAAAAAATAACAGATTGAATTAAATATACAGTTGCCGTTACCGTATACAGAATGGTACATATCTATATATTAAATTATGGGCATCAGTAAGCAATACTTAGTTTTGCGTATTCAATTTGTTATTGATTTGGCACACTGACGTGTCTATTCACACTATCCAAGAAATTTTACTGGAGCGATTAAAATCAAGTAACTTGCTCAAGGTTATATTAGCACTGCCCGATCCACGATTTGAATCTACGGTGCTCTATTTATGAGTCAAAGTGCGACGATTAATTTTACGAGATGGGAGTTGCTGTACAGTATGTCACGACCTCTAATTAAAACATTTAATGAAAATACATTATTCTTCGGTTCTCACGAACTGATTCTGAACGTGACATAGTTATAATCATTTTCAATTACCTTGGTATAAAAAATATACCTTGTACTGTTTGTAAAAGTGAATAAAGAGTATTTGAAGGCAGCTGTCTAGCATGTTATTTACTTCTGCCAATGTTAACGCTTTAAACACAAATTGAGATTCTGTTACTGCAGTCCTTTCCATCCTCTTCATACTGGCTGGAGGGTTACAACACAGTGTGATTTAACAAGTCTTACAAAATATAAGGAACATCCTGTAGATTATGGGATAATCCAACAGTCAAACTGGTTTTATCACGCACTGCATGTTTTGGCATCATATTCAATTATACCGCAGTAAACTGAGATCCACTTCCAGCAACACATATTTTACACGCGTCCAGCTACAGTACTTACGTCTACCAGGGTTCGCTTAAACTTTGCTTTTTGAGCACTGTGGAAGCATTACTCCTTTTTTAAGAATTATATGTCATTAAGGATAATAAAACCAGCCAAACTGAAGCCAACATGCAAATGCGGTTATACTACCAATACATTCAGTTAGCACTGTCAGACCAATTCCACAAAAAAACATATTATTGTTGCACTATATATAGTAGGAAATTCGATTTGGATCAATTGGATTTCTCTGGGATACAAATGAACGGCAGACAAAACGCCCCAAACGTAATGGCGAAACACCTGATACTAATAAAACAGAAATAATACTAATAACGTCAATATAATAATATTCAAAGTGCTTTCCACTTCAGAAGTTGGCGTTCCTTCGGTCGTGACTGCATTTATTGCTCACTCCATGGTTTCCGGACGATGCGCTGAACGGTAGAGCTCAGTGAAGCCCTCTTGACCGCGTCTGTGACTGCTGAAGCAGACGCGTATTGTACTTGTCCACCACCTCCCGAAGCCCCTCTCCGTGGGAAACATTAATTATACAAACAAACCGCATTCCGCGCTGATTTATGGTTCTCCTGATGACTTTGCGTGACTGCTGATGCAAAAATGTGAAAAATGCGACTACATAACGCGTGTACTTAAGAGAACTACACAATTAGCGCTAGTCGTGTATACAACTGCCTTCCGTATTTTCTCACATTCCGTTTATTATTATTATTATTATTATTATTATTAGTAGTAGTAGTAGTAGTAGTAGTAGTAGTAGTAGTAGTAGTAGTATCTATATGACAATATTTGTGGATCATGATTTTGATTTTTTGTTTTCGATGTTTAACACGTTTTTTTACTAATTCAGAATCACTGAATAGTCTAAATTAAGACTCGAGTAAACTATTTCTTCGCGTCATTTCGCAAAATTAATCATCGTTTACTTTAATAGCGCTTTAATAGCGCAGGCTCTTCCATACGAAGGCACTTTGTCTCCTAAATATTTTAGGCCTCCATGAATATCGGAAGACACTGCAAATACACTAACCTAAGAATAATAGGACACTAAAGAATTATACGGGACAACTAATAAATGAACAGTGACGAGATTTGAAACTAATCACAGATTTAACGGGTTGTATATTATTACATTTCCTTGAGCTTTTTTCTGTTTCTTACGAATCGAAAGAAATGAAAGGCGAGTGATTACTTTTACTTTTAATCATGTCAGTTTCTGAATGGAGTCCTTCTGTTTCATGGACAAAAAAATGGCTTCTTTAAGGGCTACGAACTCGTTGCTTTATTACTTTGAACAGCAGTTTTAAGAAATCAAACGAATCGATTTCTTAATTGTACTGTTTATAATTGGAGTCACCTACAACACCAGATGGACTGGCGAAGTCTGTGCTACATGGTCGCAACATAAACAGCCCGCAATAGAAATCTAAGATTTCTTATTTAGCCCCTCTATCTAAAGACCTCTTGGACCCAAAACGAAAGAATGATTAATTTTGTGCGTTGTGCGCGGACGTCGTGCAGGGTTAACCACATAATTACTATGGGAAGTTGCATATGATTTAATGAGTCATAACAAAGGTGATTCGTTACAGAAAAATGCCCTAACATGTTTCGATCAACCAAACTGGGACTTGTCCACGCAAAGGGGTATTTAATCGGTCCTAGCAAAACAGATAGAGGGGTGGGGTTTACAGCAGAATACCACTCCTGAGCTGTCCGTGGTCCTGAAGTCTCACTTGGCTCGCTTGGAACTTGGTAATACTGCAAATGGCAATTCTATCGCATCCTAGGACTTGGATGGAGCTACTCGCATGGAAAGAAAATACAAATAAATGTAAATTAAAATGTAATGGTTATACTTTGTTGACCATAAATGTTTATATTATTTGCGTTTGGATCTAACCAGGAAAAATGAAAAATAATCTAGTTTTATGTCTTACCTAAAAAATTCCAGCGGAATAGGAAATGTGTGAACATAAAAATGATTAAGTGTTGTATTCAATATAAAAGCAGAAATTAAAAAAAGGTCCTCGTTAAGGATTAAAAACAGGACATGTGTCCTATAAAGAAGTGGTCTCTCAGCATGATCCTGGAAACTGGAGATCTTCATTTTCAGTGGTTAAAGGTCACAGCAGTCTTAACGAAATAAACCAACAACAGGTTCAACTGAGGTATTAAGAGCGGGACTAAAATAGAAGCTAAAGGTTTACATTGCCACCACTAACTTAAAGTATGATGTAAAAGACCTCATAAGAGAACAGGTGACATCTTATAGTTTCTCGAATCGGAAAATAACGTAACCATTTATCACAATATTTAACACAGAGCAAAACTCGCAAAAAAAGATCGTGGTGAGGCCATCGTTTACTGACGAGGCTGCTTGTCTACACGGCTGAGCGGAGTGAGAATTTACATCTCCGCGGTTGCCCTGTTTCTTTAACCACTCATTATTAACAGACACAAATCTTCCTAAATGACGTTAGAAGAAATTCAGAGCAATAATTGTTAAATTCCTGAATGGGTGCAGTTTAAAAGCTTGTGAAGAAAATCATACGTGTTATCTCCGCCTAGTGGCCGGTTATACCGATACGCAAAGAATTTCTGTTTTCAATAATACCGTGTCATCTATGAAAAAAACAAAGACAGACCACGACCTCGAAACTGCGATCACAAATCGCATCGTTTAGAAAGTGCGGTGAGAGTAAATCCGCTGTGTATATATTATTCAGAAAAACAAAAACCGATGCAGTGGGCCATACTGAAACAGGAAGACCCTTCTCTTTTAGATAAAACGGTCCAATTCAATGGTGTAAAAGTATCATAAAACAATTTAGATAATTTAATAATTTATATTTTTCTACAACAGCATAGCTTAATTATATTTGGGATTGATAAATGTGTTGCGACTGATGTAGATATACGAATGATTTAAATAATATTAGTTTCAGCAGCTATTCGCTCCCTGATAAGGGAATTTTTACATTCCTACTTATTCTTTGCCGTTGCAGTATTTGCAACTGATAACAAGAAAACTACAACCTATGCATTAGTCAGTACTAGGATACTGACAAGTGTATTCAGTACACTTCTGAAGAAATATTTCACACTACCATTAAGTTCTTCAAACATATGCATCAAAGGCAAAAATAAGAGGCAATCTAGTTAATTGACTATTGCGTATGTCTCAGAAAAGACTTTCATACAAAAAGTCCTTAAGGTGTCGTTTTTATACCACTGACATGCATCCAAAAGTTCCACAATATCATAAAGCTGTATTCGAGGAAAAATACCGTATCCCTTGCAGACGATAGCGCATAGCTCTTGAGCACCAAGGGATATTAAGTCGCCCGGTGTTTATCTGGCTCTGAATGCCTGAAGCTGATCTTCTGAGGCATCGCGTGCAAACGTAACCATAACTGTAAGCTTTACAGAAACTAAACTTTGAGCTCAATGGGACATAAATAACAGGTATATCCAGTTTTGTTTCTTTCATTAGTGCTTCGCTCCTATTCTCAAATTGAAAGCACATAAAAAGTAACAGTAATGTCTCCCTGCTGAGAATTTAGGACTTCCCTAATCACTGCAAGAGATCTTGCTCCTGAAGGGAGAAATAACCAAACACAGACATCAATCACAGAACTACATTAGCGGGGCTTTCCTTGGCACGCAACACTGCAAAGCCATTCGCACCTCACACCACGACATTACAAACAACACTGATAAAAAAAACTAATCTTATATATTAAATGCAAATATCAAAACCTCAGTAGATCTTTACAGCGAAATAAAAACAAACAGAAACAGAAAAGTGAGGTATTGGAAAGTTTGCAACTTTAGCTGCAAAGACGTGTGTAAACTTATGCAAGAACAAGACACAGAATGCTGTCATTGCATAAGATAACTGCTGCAGCCAGTGACTTGAAGCAACCATTAACTTTTTTTAAATACTCCACCCTCACCCTTCTTTTTATTATACAAACTAATCACAGGTAGTTCATTCAGTACTCTACAAAAAGACACTTTCGTTTGAATGTTACTCTCCCGAGTGTCTTTGGCAGAGAAGTGTGTATGCCTTAGCTTACACAAGTCTTTCCACCATGTCAGTTTTTCAATGAAATCGTCACATATCCGCAAGGTCCACACGCCGGAAATTTCAGTCTGTTTAAATCAACAGCAGCAGGTGTTTGGAGCCGCACCCGATTCAGTGTAGTTTTAAAGACCTGTAATATTATGTAATATAGTTCGTGTTGTTGTTAATTAGCGTTAAAACGAAATCGTTGCCCTCCTAGGCTAAGTTCCACAGTCCAAAAAAAGCTGTTTTTTTTAAAGCAGGATCGTTTCTTTCAAGTTTTGTACGTGCCGGAGAACTTACTAAAAAATAAATATTAAGTATATTAAATATTCAGTGCATTAATATTACTTGTATAGATAATAAACATACTTTGTTGTCAACATAAATAACGAATATTCACACAAATACGGGAACAAAAAATCATATTTGGAGTAAAGGTTGTAGTTTGAAACATTTCACTTTAGTTTATCAAAATGATGATAAAAAGCTACATTTAAAAGACATTCCACAATAAACAGAAAATATTTTCCCCAACAATACACCTATAGCATTTATTACCTTTAGAAAAGTGAAAATGTAAGAAATGCAAGTGTTATAATTTTTACAGTACATATTTTCTAGTCTACACACAAAGCATGCATTTGGAAATTTTCAATGTTAATTTTCACATAAATTATTAATTATCTGTAGTTTCTTAACCATTTTATCACGACTTCAATGCTATTTAGTGGCCATCAGAATATAATTTGTTTTTAATATTACTTCATTATTTAAATATTACTTCAGCTCAAACATTTGAATCCATTTGATCTTTTTCATATATAATTCTCTTGTTTATTATTAATTAATTTGTACAAGAATGGATGATAACATAGGACAAAACATGTCGTATATAATTGTGAAATAGAAATGTGTGCATTTCTTTCACATATGACTGCGGTAGGTTCACAGACAAGGAAAGGGCTAAATTAGTCATAGGAGCAATACTGAAGGAAACTGTATGACTAAAAATTACAAGTTCAGAAAAATGTCTATTCACGTTTCTATATATCAAGAAAATAGCAGTAAAAATAAAACCTTTAATTATCTGATCCACTTGCGCCACCACAGAAGCAAACTTTAAATATAGCCTAATTAAATAAAGAAGGAGGTTATTCTGTGAAACTATTTTTCAGCCTTCATTTGAATGCATTTAAATATTCTTCTAAATCTTCTAAATAAATATTCTAACTATTCTTTAAAATTCCTGTGATCTAAAACCAAAATTAGACGGATATAGATAACTCCTCTCATAGTATTTAGTGAAGGGGTGTGTTAGTAGGCCCTTAAAATATTACATTTCTAAATGAGTTACAATAATGAAAATAAACCTAACTCCAAGAAATACATGGTAAGGGAACAGTCAATATTTTGTAACAATTCAAAGAACATTGTTGAACGGGACGCTGTCGAAGTTTTCATTGACTGTAAAAACTGAAATAAAAGGCACACTCTATATGAGGGTATATATTAAAAACATAAAATTACGTGTGTAGAATAAAGAAAAGAACTGCGATGAAGTTCACAACTCCTTAGTAAAGGAACAAGTAATAGGTTTATTCCATGCTGAAAAAAAAGAAGAAAGAGAACACAACGTTTCGGCCGTGGAGCCTTCTTCAGGTGTGCAGTATATAATTTGTTTTTGTTATTCTGTTTATACGATTTGCTGTAAAACCTTGTACCTCAAACTCAGTTTCAATTTGAATCCTTCTGTGATGAAGCACAGTACATTCCTCTAATGTCTAACACATAAAAGAAGAAACAGAGTGACAGTAACATAAATGTGGATGTTTGTTTTTATTTTTTAAATAAGTGGTAAACAATAGATACATTTGGATAGTGACTTCAAGTTAATCTAAAGATACATTAATATTATATGTCATACAAATACTAGTTTTATTCCATAATGGTTTCTTGTAGTGAAAGAATGAAAATTGCTTTCGAGATGTGTAAAACAATAAAGCGGAAAGTGAACAATAAGTGCCAGTCAGTTTAGATAATAAAACATCGTTTGTCATAGGACAACAAATAGAAAACAAGCTAAAATATAAGATCAATACAGGACACATAACAAGGGAAGAAAGGCAACATACTGTAGCTACAGTTAGGCTTCACATACCAGACACTCGACCAGAAAGAAACAAAAAACAAATGGTTCTGCTAGTTCTTAAAAACAATAATTTAGCGGTTCCCTCTATTTCTTATTAAATTTTTACAAGTCGATATTGTGTAAATATACAGTACTAATCATGTTTTAGGACAGTAGGCACACAATTTCGGGAATTTGGAGACTCCAGTATTTCGCGCATTGCCAGATTCCCGTATGAGTTTATGATTGATTTGTCGATGTAGAAAAAAAATACATTCTTCAGTGAGCTAAGCTAAACACACTCCGTCTCCAACCCTTTTATTTTATCAGCGTGTTTCTTGGGCTACATTTTTACAACAGGAATAACTCGCCTTCGTGTAAAGTACATATTTTTAATTTAATTGCGCTTGTATTATAAACGTATTAGTTGAGACCTGTGTGACAGATACTAGATCAAACTAAATGAACTTCTTCCGAATTAATAGAACTACTTGCGCATCACAGCACACTAACACAAGGAACAGCACTGATTTTTATATCCTACCGTGACGCCAGCTGTTTCACTGTAGCAATGCTGTTTCCCCCTGCCACCTATTTTAGCTGCTCTAAGGTACAATATTGTGCTGTTATAAGCGGCTGAAAGAAGGGTTAGTCCCCAACCATCAGCTCACGCAGTGCTGACTCTGCACGCAGTACACGGGAGGCGACAGAGGCAAACTTTTTAAAAACCGTGGATTTACTGAAATACGTAGCACGTATGGATGACTGTGAGTGTGTGGGTGTGTGTATGAGAGAGAGAGAGAGAATTGGAGGGAGAGTTAGTGAGAGAGCAAGCGAGAAAATGATAAAAGAGAGAGATCACACTTCAAGAGAGAAGGAAAAAGATCACCGTGTGCAACAAACCACGAGTTCGAGTGTGAGGAGCTATGCTTCTGTCATTGTACTGTTCATGATAAATCATTTGACCTGGGACTTTATGACAAGACTATAAATACGGAGGGTCTTAAACCACCAGAGTGAAGCAGCGGTGGATGTGCGTTGGATTTAAAGGGCTCTGAAATTATTTGCAAGGCACCTTAACTTACAGGTTCTTACGTGAACAAATTGTAGGCTTTAAGTAAAGAGATTTTTTTTTTCGTTTTAATATTACCTGCAATTTCGCGAAATCAGACCCAGTCGACTGCATATACAGTGTATGAAACTACTGTTTCTTTTTTCAAGAGAAGGTGAGAACGCTCTGAAGCGCGAGTGTAATCAAAGTCGGCACTTCTGAGCAGGAGAGTGAAAAACCTGCACCGACTGTTCTTCGCTGCCAAGAAAAAATTGGATCACTGTGCCTCCGTTCGTTTCACCTGGCTTATTATTTCCAGTCGCCTTTTCTGAACAAGTCTTCGGAGCCGTAGCAACGGAGAACTCGAACATGACTGAGAAACTCGGAGCAGTCCAAACACCAGGTACTTATTTATTTAAGTCCCACCTGAATACATTTTACAAATAAACACTAGCAAACACTTCTATCGTTTCTTGGCACACGTATCAGACTTTATATGCCCTTAATTATAATCTAGGCTGCCAAGAGTCTGAACAACTTTTAATCTTCCCGTAGGATTTATTAACAAACTTATCTCTCTATAGCCTATTCATGATTTAGCGTTTATGTCCCTTGAAACGTTTTTTTTAGAAATACGACTCATGCAATTAACACGTTTTCCCAATCATTTTACGCTAAAGTTAAACGATGCATAAATGTCACTGTATAAAATCGCATATGAATTTCAAATGTTAATGCCAGTAAAGAGACACACTGAAAAACGGATGATTTTTTTGTACAGTATCTTTTATTTTTTTCCTTGCGCTGATATCTTCTCAGACACGAAGATGAATATTAGAGGAGCATTTGAGGAGATCTCCCAGTCCCGGCCGTCTTTGCAAAATGTCCTGCTGGCGTCCTTGACGTTGCTGGCGGTCCTGCACTTTTCAAAAAGGTTCCAGCGGTGGAAATACGCGCACCGGCCTGGGCGGTCAGGTCCACCGGGCCCTTTTCCGTGGCCAGTCATCGGGAACGCCGCTCAGGTTGGGGACGCCCCTCATCTCTATTTCACACGAATGGTAAAGAAGTACGGACACGTTTTTCAGATCAAGCTTGGCTCACGCACCGTTGTCGTTCTGAACGGAGAAGAGGCTATCAAGCAGGCGCTCATCAAGCAAGGTGCAGATTTCGCCGGCAGACCCGACTTCACGTCTTTTAAAATAGTGTCGAACGGCAAGAGCCTGGCTTTCGGCCGCTATGGGGACGGGTGGAAAGTGCACAGAAAGATCGCCCAATCCACCATCAGGGCGTTCTCCACCAGCAATCCTCAAACCAAAACAGCGTTCAAACAGCACGTCATCGTGGAGATCAGGGAAATGCTACACTTCTTTTTGAGAAAAAGCAAGGAGGAAAAGTATTTCCAGCCAGGAAGATTTTTGACTGTGGCCACCGCCAATGTAATGAGCGCAGTGTGTTTTGGAAAAAGGTACAGCTATGACGACGCCGAGTTCCAGTCAGTAGTTGGCAGAAACGACCAGTTCACCCAAACGGTAGGAGCTGGGAGCATCGTGGACGTTATGCCTTGGTTGCAATATTTCCCAAACCCCATTAGGACGATGTTTGGTAACTTTAAGAAACTTAATGAAGACTTTTACACATTTATCCAAGACAAGGTCATTCAGCACCGAAGTACTATGAAGCCTGGTACCATCCGAGACATGACCGATGCTTTCATATTGGCTCTCGACAAAGGTCTGACTGGTTCCAACGGTGTTCTCCTGGGGAAAGAATATGTGCCATCTACTGTATCGGACATCTTCGGCGCTAGCCAAGACACACTCTCCACAGCCCTGCAGTGGATCGTCCTGCTACTCACAAGGTAAAGTTTCACTGGCCTACCTTTCAGGGTCGACATTCAAACGCTACACTACTGTTCTTACATTCTAAAGCCGTACAGGCGCAAATCCTTAATGTTATCAGAATTAAGCCTTTTATGTATAATACAAAATGTAGCAGGTAGCAGGTAAATACAATTTTTAGAGAAACATTTTCAACAAGTCACAGTTTCACTGAGTGCGATCTTCATTTTCTTACTATTACGAACTCCGGATAAAAACAGACCGTTTTAGATACAACAGATGTCAACATGTGGTTTAGAAAAAAAGCAATATACACTGTAAGTGATGGGGACAATCTAACTTCGAATGATTGTCTGGGATTAGTTCCTATTAGGTTTATTAATAGGCCTATTAAGTTTATAATTAAGTTTTGTGGGAGCAATTTCACAACACATACCTAAGAAACAGATTTTTTTTTCATTTTTCTACCAAGAAACGCATTCTTTCTTTTGCTGACTTTTCTAAGAATGTTACACAATCCGTGTTAAAAACCTCTGTATCACTCTAGATGGACTGCGTTTCCCTTTTCATCTGACTTGCTTCTGTTCTCTGGACATCCTGGCAAAATAAGTTAAAGTTATTTTCACCCTATCGTTTTCTGCTGCGTAATTTATACTGGACATCAAAATAATAAACCTCCTTTCTCTTAGGGGAGGGAAGGAAGTTTTGAGAACACATCACATTAAATATAACAATACAGAGGTAAGATGCCAGGAGCAGATCCATTTGTGCTCCGCACTCATTCACAAACGCGACAAGCAAGAGTCTGTTTGTTGTGGGCGTGTTTTGTGGGAGGAGACGGAGGAGGAGAATATTCACTCATAATTTTCCAAGAGTTTACTTATTAAGTTGTGAGGTTTGTTCATTATACGCTATAAATTGCATTGCTGTATCCCGGGTGGAGGTTACGCGTGCCAGCAGGTGTGTGGGTGTATGGAATTATAGTGAATTAGATGAGGACAGATATTCAAGTTCAAGTTCAAGTTTATTGTCATTACACTCATACACATGGTATATGGTATAACGAAATACTATTTAGCTAGCTCTCGGACATTAGTAGTATAAAGAGAAAACAACAACAACAACAAGAACAATACAATTGTGTAGCAAAAGAAAGACAGAGACAACAGGCACTGTGCAATAAAACAACAACAGGCACTGTGCAATAAAACAACAACAGGCAATGTGCAAAAAACAGCAACAGGCAATGTGCAAAACAACAAAAAGGTAACAGGTTATACGCAAAAGTATGCATCAACAGAATAAAATAAAGGGATAGAAATTATGGGGAGTGAGCTTTTGACATGTATGGTAGAGGTAGATTTTCAATGTGTGTTTGGGTTTTTGGTAAGAAAGAAAGGAAGAAGGCACTGTGAGGTTCAGATCATAGGTGAGAGTGAGAGTGAGAGAGGCTGGGAATTTAACAGTTTGATAGTGCGGGGGTAAAAACTGTCTCTGAGTCTGGTAGTCCGGGCCCGAATGCTCCGGTACCGTTTTCCAGATGGTAGCAGATCATAAAGTCTGTAGCTGGGGTGTGTGGGGTCTTTGATTATGCTTAGAGCTTTCCTCAAGCACCGTCTGTCATAAATGTCCTGGATAGATGGGAGGGCAACCCCAGTGATGGACTGGGCAGTTTTCACCACCCGCTGTAGGGCTTTGCGGTCAGCAGCACTGCAGTTGCCATACCACACTGTGATGCAGCCTGTCAGTGTGCTTTCTGTAGTGCATCTGTAAAAGTTAGTGAGGATCTGGGGACATATCTAAGCCTTCTTCAACCGTCTTAGGAAGTACAGGTGCTGTTGCGCTTTCTTGATCAGACAGGTGGTGTTGAGAGACCATGTGAGGTCCTCGGTGATATGGACACCAAGGAATTTAAAGTTACTGACCCTTTCCACTTCAGTCCCGTTGATGTGGATAGGGGCATGTCCGGTTTGCAGTTTCCTGAAATCAACGATCAGCTCCTTGGTTTTGCTGACGTTGAGGGTGAGGTTGTTGTCATCACACCACGTTGTAAGGAGATTAACCTCCTCCCTGTAGGCCCTCTCATCATTGTCTGTGATCAGACCTACAACTGTGGTGTCATTGGCAAACTTGATGATGGAGTTGGTGTTGTGTTTGGCCTTACAGTTGTGGGTATAGAGGGAGTAGAGCAATGGACTAAGCACACACCCCTGGGGGACCCCAGTGTTCAGAGTTAGTGTGCCGGAGGTGTGTATATTGATACCATCTAGTTTAGTTGTTGACTAAAGACCCGGAACACTGGTATAAAAGACAACAGAGAAACAATTAAAGGCTAATTCCACGCTGAAAAGTAGCAAAGAGGTCACAATTCAGCTGTGAAGCCTTCTTCAGGTGTGAGGGAGAGAGGAAAGTCACAGAGATCTTAAGCAGGATAGCTATCTAATAGCTGGCACACAAAAAAAATAGCTGGAGTATTTACCAAGTTTCTTTTAGAATATTACGTGTATTGGGTAGCACAGTGCAGTGCTGGTTAGCACTGCTGCCTCATGCCTCCTGGGTCCTACACTCCATTTCAGCATTGGGGTACAGACTATGTAGACTTTACACACTCACCTTGTGTCTGATTCCCCTCTCCCTTCCAAAGACATCTAGCCTGCTGCAGGAGAGAGTCGTGTCCAGGGACAAGGCTATCTCTGCAGATTGGAGGCTCCTGCCATGTAGCTCTCTAAGATCAGCTCCTTGAGCATGTCACCAAAATAGATAAAATCACGCGAAGGACCCTTCTCAATATCCCCACACAAACCATGGCTATACACACAAAACCTAACACTGCCTACGTGGCACAGATTACCTACAATCCCTGATTTACCAGTCCCCTAAACTGATCAGTCAGTCCCCCATATGTACATCAGAGTGTATCTAAAACACAGAACAAAGAACAAAATGCCCCCCCCCCCAAAAAAAGCACAGGATTCTTTCTCCCCTCACTGTAAATGTAACTCTACCCCTTTCCCTAACCATAATCTTAATCCAATCCTTAAATCCAACCGTAACCCTACCCCTGGGCTAATGGCCATTCATAGACTCCGCATGGACGATGAGGAAGCACGTGCCCTTCCTACAGAACATTAGCCTCCAGCCCGCAGGAGTGTACACTGTTCCATCCTGGGGAAAAGGGGAAGAGCACCTGTGTGTCGTCAGTCACTCTTCACCCTGTGCTTCTGGGAAGTGCTCCGGCTTGTTTTGACCCTTGCTAGTTGGCTCTAAGCATCTTTCTGAGAATGGTTGCATGAAATAATTGTTCTAAACTCCAAGGCAATTGTATAAGTAGCACAAGATATCTTATGATCTCACATTCTGCATTTACATGACTCCCCTTGCTCAGCATGGATTTTGCTTGAGCAGCAATGTTTTTTTTTAGAAAGTTTTTTCTTAAATCTTTCATTTAAAACAAAACACAGAGTGGAAATTCCAAATGTTTTTATCACAAAAAATTGTATTTTTGTTTGTATTGTATTTTAAGTTTCTCCCGGAATATAACCATGGAAATATTCAAATAAAAGCCAACCCCATTAAGAGCAGAAAATTCCTTAACTTCTTATGAGGGTCAATTCATATGAAAACAATGACCTAAAGGAGGAGCACATAGTTCAGATGATTCATGCATGTGCAGTATATGTAATTAATATATCAATTACGGTGTTTAAACCATACCAAGTGCAGAGTTTCCAGCAGAGGGCATCAGTACTCATTACAAACCAACTAAACCTACTTTACTTGGGACTACAGACTAAAAAAGAAGGAATTCCAAATCAGAACTAGACTTAGATTATCCACATCAGAAAATAAAAAAAATCGAAATGTGCAAAATGATCTGGTTTTCCCCTAAAAAAGACTTTTTTTTCCTTTTAGTGGTCTGCTGTCTTGGGAATGCACACTCTTTCCTTTAACTGTCGCCAGTAGCTGTTACCTTACCTGCAGAAGAACTGGTGACATCGCACAGCTATCCCTACTCTTAGATTGCCTCCCCGGGGATGAATAAAGCATTTTGAATTGGATTCTTCGATTTTCGCCCTGTCATGAGTTCCTGATGCCTCTTTCCTTTCTGGCGGCCCACTCTTATAAATTGCACAATCACTTCTTCTTTTGGCAGGCTTTCCCCATTTCCCAGCAAACACCACTACATTCACTGCGATGTGAACAGGTCAGTTAGAGACAGCTTCCCAAAGGGAGGCTGATGTCATTTCTCGGTCCTGGTCGGTGTTTCACTGGTCGTTTGCACCTTCCTGTTCCCTAGGTTCCAGGGGATACAGACGCGCCTGCAGCAGGAAGTGGACAGGGTCGTTGGCAGGAGTCGCCTGCCTTCCATCGAGGACCAGGCCAGTTTGCCCTACGTCATGGCGTTTATTTACGAAGCGATGCGGTTTAGCAGTTTTGTGCCAGTCACTATCCCTCATTCCACGACCACCGACACCTCCATAATGGGGTACCACATTCCCAAAGACACGGTGATCTTTGTCAGTCAGTGGTCGGTCAACCACGATCCGCAGAAGTGGCCTGACCCTGAGGCTTTTGATCCCCTGAGGTTCCTGGATGAAACTGGAGCCCTAAATAAAGACAAGACAAGTAGTGTTCTGGTCTTTTCTCTGGGCAAAAGGAGGTGCATTGGGGAAGATCTCTCCAAAATGCATCTCTTCCTCTACACTTCGCTCCTGGCACATCAGTGCAACTTTAAGGCAAATCCAAATGAACCAGAGAAACTGGATTACACTTACGGCTTAACCCTTAAGCCGACACCTTTCTCCATCCACGTGACGCACAGGGACACTATGGAGTTACTAGATTCCTATGTCACGGAGCTGCAGAAATCAGAAAGCAGCGCATAAATGACAGAACTAAAAAATGTACAGTAAAAGCAATTTTTAATGAAGGTTCAGAAAAATACTGAAGTAGATCTTGCTTTGTACATTTGTGCCACCAGCGTTTCATCAATGAATCTGTAGACTCAGGTGAAACTGAATTATCTTGCCTTTTGATTATACAGGGCTTCAGAGCTATAGCAATTTAATATCTTTTATTTTTTGTCAGCTAAACAATGTTCTGATGTAAGCGAATATACAGGTTTCAATAGTGAGCAAAGAGCAGAAAAGGGATAAAATTGACCAGTTAACTAGCTGTGATTCATGCGGAGAGCAGATGATTTTAAAGAATGGGTTCGGTGATGTTGACACCACACACAGGAAAGTACCATGCAGTTCTGGTGAGAAAAATACCGTCTTTTGATGCTTTTTTATGTCTTCACTTGCCAAGACAATGCGGTGATTTGCTTTACTTTGCACATTAGTTTATCCTCATGGATAAAAAGGACCTCATTTTAACTCTTCTTTTACTCATAGCAACAATAACATATTAAGGTACATTCCGTACTAAAAGAATAAAGATGCTAGAAGAACTGAATTAAGTTTTGCACATTATACAGAATGTTTAAATTCAGTGCAGCGTATTGCCTTTCACAGTATTTTCATTTATTCTTGTACTTTTTTTGTGCATTACCAGTAGATGAAGTTCCAGGTCTCTAGTGTTAGATGCAGCAACAAGAGATTTGCATGCTGTATTGTACGACTACTCAAGTGAAATTAGTTTGTTCTTTTTTGTAACACTGATAAGACATTTTAAACTAAGCTAAGATAATATGTGCAGGTAAGCAAGCCAGGAACTTTGTTAAAAAAATAAAGAGTATGAAAAAGCCTGAAAGCTATTATAATAATGTTGATTTGAAAAATGTGGAAAAGCAGAGCATCTTTGCAAGACATATTGATTCACTCTTGCTTGATCTCTGTTATGAGCCAATATGTATACAGAAGATACACAATTCATTTGGATTATGGAACAGTACGTTCACATTTGGCATTGCAGTTATCTGAAGTGATTTTGACATCGAAACTTAATAATTAATCTTATAATTGCTCTTTAACCCAGTTAGCCAAAATAAAATGTTAGCCTGTATTTGTATGCCATTTTGGGCATTGAAAGACTCTCAGAATTTGAAAATGAATTAATATGTACTATGCATATATGCATTTATTTAAAAATAGTTTATATTTCTATATACTATCTTGTTACAAGTTGACACCAATGTTTATGAAACTGGACAACACCCTGAACCATTGTTCAAATGTCTTGGTTGTTAAGAAATGTATTTGTGTTTTCATCTTATTGCAATATTAGAATATTCCTAGAAAACTAAAATTTGTAAAAAAATGGCCAGATAATTCCAATGAATCTTTTATGTTCTGTTCACATCCTTGCTGTTCACTACCCTTCTACTCTTACTCCTCTAGCAGGCCCGTAAAACCTTAGATGTGAAAACGTGTAAAGCAGAGAAGAGCCACAGGTTTTGCACTGAAGCATTTCCCAAAGCTCAGATGTGGTATTTTATTCTTCAAGTGTCAATTCAGTTGTTTCTGTTGTGCCTGACAGGGAGTTGAAAATAATTTTAAATTGTATGGTTTTGCACACATTTCATAAATAGTTAAAATTATCTTTTGGTATGATTGCATATCAAAATCAGTTATGGTACTAGCATCCGATAAATACCAGGCTGCATTAGATTTGAGTTTTTATATACATCTGTGGAATTGCTTACATCTCTAAAATCCATTAAGGTAACTCTTAATTAGCTGGCAACCATTAGATACAATACATATGGTATCTTCTCCTTTCATTGTTAAATTATCTTGCAAGGTATGCTTCACCAGTCTTCACTGGATAAATGCCTTTCAGGTACAATAAACAAAACCTCAGGGATGAATCAACTGTACATAATTCTTGAACTTAGCCTGTTTCTGTGAACTGCTGTATAAATATACTTTATGAATTATTTTCTTGCTGTAGATCTGTATTAGATCTAATTGTTTTATTATCAAATGTGTTATAGAATTTTGTGAAATGTGTTATAGAATCAAATTATACAGTTCATCTATAAAAAGTACACAGCTATGTTTATTAATTATATGTTATTTTTAATTTTTCTTAAAAGCTTAAACATTTAGAAGGCTGCTATTCTGAATCACTTTATCCACATCCTACTGTTAAGATCTTTAATTTAAATTGCACAGCGCAGTTCCAGGGTTTGATCATATCATATACTTAAAATATATAATATATTTAGAGAAACTAAAGAGTTGCTTAAGGTCATTAGACTATATCATGGAACAGCACAGTTTTTAACCTTTTAAAGCAACAGGATTTAGTTTTGGATTTTTTAATTGTTTTGTATATTTTTGTATTTTTTAAGTGATGTTTTTTTTTTAAATTTGCATGATGTTCATAGTCGTATTCACTTATCATGCTACTTGTCTAAGGCATTAAATAAAGATGAAGGAAATTCCAATCTCTGGAACATACGAGTGTATCCGTTTTCTTTGTGGAAATTCAATTTCAGTTCTGCAGGAACTTTTTCCTTTCTTATTGAGCATCCCTCTAGGAGGTGCATCCTTTTGGCCATTTGATTTCTTTCAATGGGAAGATAGAAGACTCAGACTGCACTTTGATTTTATATCAGTAAATGATAGTGATAAAAATGATTGGTGTTCTAATCCAAATGAAAAATGACTGACCAATGTGAATCTCCAAGAAGTAAATAATACTGTTTAGTATGGGTATTGATACTGAAATATATGTAACAATGGATCAGAATTGAGCAGAAAGTCACTAGAACAAATCCACACACAGTGACAGAAGCTTACGGCTCCAATCTTTGCTGAATCTTGGTCTCGTTTTGTGTAGATACCAATTTTAGCAGTACCATTCAGCTTTTTGTAAATGTCTTGAAACCAAACACCTCTACTAAAAGGGGGTTTGCAATAATTCTTGAAAAACATACCCGTCTATCCGGGTTTGTCTTAGCGGCAGCTGTTACTGCACAAAATTGCAGAAAAATGTGCTCCCCTGGAATGCATTATGGGTAGCTTTTCCATGCAGCATAAGAACAAAAGGGAAGTGTTTGAGATAACCTTTCCTTGTGTGATGCTTTATCTTTGTCTCTCAGAACATCCTGTACTTTATCAGCAAGGCACTCACAAGCAACCAGCAAGCTCTGAGTGCGTCACAAGTTTAGATAAAGAACATTGATTGCTGATAAGGGCAGAAAAGGAAAAATATTCCCAACCTTTGGATCAACAGCTACTTCAAGTGAGTAGTAAAAGTAAACCCCAGAAAACAATGTTAACACAGATCCAGTTCAGGAGAAATTGTCATGTTCAACTGTCAATATTTCACACATTTTTTAAGATTCTATTTATCCATATTTAGTTATTGTAATGTGCTAGACTAAAACGTGTTTCATTAATAAAGGCAGAATAATGAGGAATAATAATAAAGAATAAAAGAATCATCTGAAAAGAAAGCACAGACTGCAAAGGACATGCAACACTGATAATTGCTGTACATGCTAATATTGTGAGAACCCTAAAGAAAAATAAGACCAAAAACGCAGTAAAAGTTTAAACTGTTGTAAAAATGTATTCAGCAAGTACGTCATTGACTCCAGGAGTAAATATTCATTTTGACCGATTATCTCAATAGATCCAGCTGAAGAATTGAGCTAAGTAAACTACTGAGGCTGAACTATACATCTTCAAAACGTATTGAGTGATTTATTGAGAATAAGCATCTACTGTAACTGACAATGTAGCCCTGAGGGTATGAACAGCACAGTACTTGTCTGTGTTTTCCTTGTTAGGTAACACAGGGCTGGCTTGCACTATATAAACAACATGGATAACCAAAACTAACTCTTGGTGCACATTTAAAAGCATAATTCTCTCCAGAATATTTACCTCAGTCTAAAAACATGAGTGACTGTTCCACTCTCAGTGCTGGACTGCTATGAAACAAACAGAAATACTATATTATGAAATCCATTAGTCAAACTACAGCCTTACCAGTGAGAAAAATAAAAAAAAGATTGGATGTCACACAGAAGCTAATTACTACCTGAAGGGTTTAGGAAAGAACATCTCACAGAATTAAAAGGAAAACACCCTGCATTGATTAAACATGTTTTCCTTCAGAACAGCAAGCCAGATTTGGAGGGTACATTACCTAAGGCGCACTAGGTACAGAAACACGAAATGAAAGAGTAACTTTCTGTGGACAATGTGCAGAGACCTTGGGGAACAAATAGCTTCCAAAGTTTACCACTTCATTCCTGCAATTCATAAATGTCACATGCACCTGTTTCCGTCTGTGTGGTCTACTGTGCAACTCCAAAGACAAAGTCAACCTCAACCACACCAAAAAGAAAACGAAGGAAAAACATTAACAACTCGAATCCCTTAAATTTGGCTAGAGCAATGAAATGCGAAGGGAGTAAGTCTCGGTAAAGAGCATATTTACACAGCACAATGATGAGATTAGTCCATTCTTTTTTCTGTCATTTGTGCAGCGATAGTTCCAAGAGGAAGTTTTCATTTCCATTAATGTCTACTGTTTGTATAAAAGAATACCAAGATAACCTTCAAAGTGAAACATGCTGCAGGCATCTAGCTGTTTGTCTAACACAAGCTTTTAATCAGAGGAAAGCTGAAATGTCAAGTACTGCGTGACAGGTATCAGAGCCCTCCTGTCAGTGCGCACGGCTTTCACAGCGAAGGAAGCAGAGGATGTGAAGCATTACTGAAACTGTCTAGAGAGATGAAAATTTGCGGAGAACTAGAAAATAAAAGCAGTGAAATAGTAAATATTTGAAATCCGCAATAAACCTCAACACTTCAGGCAAGATGGCATGGACAGGCAGAGGTACGTAAAAAACAGCTTACAAGAGAAAGCGAGCTAAATGAGCCAAACAGATATCAGTATTATTAATAATCATCATCATCATCATCATCAAGCTATACACGCATCTCTAAGCCACACTCTTTCATTTCACTTCCTATCCAATAGCTGATCAACACCTGGCATATCATGAGCACATTTTGAAGAAATAAAATGCCAGAGCAAAAGAAGAAATAACATTGTACAGAAGTTAGACCTTTTCTCACAACCTTCCCAAATTTCATTGTCTTTTTTAAGAGAACTACAGTATAGCTCGAGCAGTTTTAGATATGTACTGAAAAATCAACGCAACTTCCTGCAGTTCTAAATCTGTGATTTTCTAGTGTGTCATCTATATTTTATTAAAATTCTTAGTGTTTTTAGATTTTGTTCTGCTGTGTTGAAAATGAGGAAATTAAAAAACAGGAATCGGTGGCAAACCCAGGACACTTGCTCTCCCAACCAAGCAGCATTTTTGAAAATGTAAAAAAGGCAGTTTATATAGGAAAAAACCTGGAAAAAAACATTAAAATGGATTAACATTCCCACATCCACAACATAGAAATCAGTCACACTTCAAAACTGGTCATTTTAATAAATGTGATTTATTGCATAATACAGTATAAATACCTTTAAGGTATCTAAAAGCCCTTTTATATATTAAATTATATATTCTAATAAAATGTCAAGATTTTTTTTACATACATCATTTAAAAAGAATACATTCAATATGTTAATTCATTGCAATGTTCTTATATTTGAATTCATATTTCATTCTATAATGTAGTATAAATGTTTTACAGAAACAAACCAACACAATTAACAAAGGAGAAATAAATCTTCTAGAATCACTAAGTCTCCAACACAATAATGCCTCCAGAATTAAATGCCAAAGTATCAATATTCAAGATATCCTTAAACATTGGTAATATAACAAGTGTTAAATACAAAAGCTCACAGTTTTGTGTCATTCATTGACCATAGTTTTGGAAAAAGAAAACCCGCCCTGATAGTGCCATATATATGTAGTGAAAGATTTGCTTGCTTGTTATTGCAAGTTGTATGATTTTGTAGTTGCTGTTGAAAGCTTGGTGTGAAAACACAGTTAAACATCCAGGTGAGCTACTTCTGCCTTGACACTCTGTAAAATCAAACTTGGGCGCCGAAAGGTTTTTTTTTTACAAGAAACATTTCTCTCCATTACACCTTAGTTTTGATTTCAGAATCCCTTCCATTTGAAGTGACATTCATCTATTTTTGCAAGGTTCATATCTGTGGGGATTACTGCAAACTGCAGAGCCCAGTCAGGTACAGCTATTCAAGAGCTTAAACATTTAAATCTAACCAACTGGGTGCTTTCCAAGCAGTTTATTTTATAACAGTTTAAGGAGACGTTTTCTACATAACACATTTTTATTGAACTATTCCTAATAATGGAGAATAATAAAACTGCCTTTTAATTCGCATATTGGAAAGTAAATAGCTGGTCAGTGATTGTCTACAGAATCACCCAGCAATCACACTCTGGTATTACGAAACTAAACCCAACCATGAAAGCAGACTAACCTATACTTTAACTGCTGTCTAGAGGTCTGCTTATCTAAAATACTTCATTTAAGATATGCATATTTAGATGGGATTGTATTTAAGACATAAATGAGACAATACCAACTTCAAATTCACTTTTAAAAGAAAAATAAAATTCTGTCCAATTAAATAAAATTTCCATCTAAAACATTTTCACTTGAGCACAAATATTACATGATCGACACAACCATGATATCAACCCAATATCAATTTATTTTCTGCCTGTGACTGGAAAAAAGCTGAAGAATCAATGAAGAAAATATAAAAATGTTTCTTACTATTAACAGTAGGTATTTTGGAGACCACAAATATTGAATATGCTTGTTTGTTTTTTGTTAGAAACTTCCACCAGATATTTAAAAAAATAGATATAGGAACAACATAGAGAAATCTGAACATGATATTTCCAGTACAAGGACACAATCTTCTTAGGAAACTGTGCTGTGTTTCTTGGGCATGAGGTCTCAGAGGTGAGTGCTCTGCAGCATTTAAGCATTCCTTTGAGTATATTATACAAGCAGTCTTTTTCAAACCACATAACCCATTGTGCAAGGGTGTCTGTCATTTGTTGTCAGTTTGAGATAATTACAGTCACTTTGTCTTGGCAAAGGATCACAGAGAAATACAAATGAGGAAGCACATTTCTTTTTAAACAGCTTAATGCCATCCACAGAGAAACCTGTGACAATTGATCAAACTGACTTTAGCTTTTCAGGTGCATTGTAGTATAATCTTGTATAAACAAAATTCAGTGATAAATCAGTGCTGCTAAATGTACTTTGATTGCCCGAAAATTAGTTGAGCATGTTCCATTAAGCCATAAAACAAATTTCCTAACATAATCTAAGAGAATAATCCACAAAAGTCTGTACATGTCACCCCAACTCCAAATCAGTGTTAACTTTGCTCTGCAGAAGAAGAGGCAATTGGTAAGAGCTTATAAACCTAGAGAAGATATAATGGAATCCAGTTCCTTCTGGGCTTCTTTGTCCTGAAAGAAAGTGAGGTAATATTTAGTTCTCTATTTTTTAATATCTATAAAAAAATAAAATTTGATCATTTATTTGAGTGAGCTGTTCAGATTTTGAGTCCAGACAATGGTTATATACTGTATATTGATCTGTGGAGTTCATTTGGTGCACCTTCAGATACTGCTGATGAGGGGTTGAACAGGTTTAGGAACATATAAGCAGTGGATTCATAACTAGGGTCTCAAAAAGACCTATAAACCAAAACAGGGCTCATGCTACTCAAACATGTTATACACAAACAAAAACTTCCACATTACTGTGGATTTCAATAGAGATGAACTGAACAGAACTGAAGCAGGACAAAACATACAGAGGAAAGAGCAATTATCAGGATTACCAATCTTTATCATAGTCATTCCAAGGTATTCTTCTGACAAAGATTAATACACTTAGAAACTGTTAGCAGCCATAAAATGACTTTTGAATGGAAAAAAAGAACTATACAACAGACAAACTGATCTGACACAATATTTTCATTTTACAGCTTGCGCCATGAACAGAAGACAAGTTATAAGCAAGAGGAAAACGTTAAGCCCATTTTATCGAACATCTGGGGTGCCTTCCAAACCCACTCCTCCAAAACTCAGATCTGCATGCAGCACCATAGATGACTAGAAGCAAGACAGATGCAATGAAGTTACGTGCTATATCTGTCTTGCTTCTAGTCATCTTATGACCTGGTGTTCCTGATGCAGTATAACTGGTGATGTGAAAACATCATGAAGAGCATGATGCAGTGTGATGATGTGTTGATCTCGACGAAGCGTCATGACTTTTATTTTCCCAGATTGAGGCCTGTCGTTGATGAACCATGTTTGGCAGTAATGTCTTCCCAGGTCACAAAGTGCTAGCTTTGGACATGTATTCACAGTGACATCACGTCTTGATCCTTTCACCCACTATTAAGGACTGATAACTGGGATTTGACCATTGTGACACAGGTTAGTTTGACCCTACTGATGATATGATGTTGCAGTGGTCATCCTGACTCGAGAACAACTGCAGGTTTGGACATTTGATGGGATTGTCTGAGAAGCCAATGGTGTGAAGCTACCATCTGTATGATTATAATTGAACACCATGAGATCAATCTCCGCTAAAAGGTTCCTAGAGCTGTAGTTTATGCACCCCTAACCAATTACCATAAATTCAGTATATTCTCATTTATAAAACAGGGTTAAAGTATAACACCTTTAAACATGCTGAAACAAAGGACAAACAAAGGTGAAATTCTCAGAAAAGAAAGATGTTCACTGCTGCTGAACACTCAAACTTAATAAAGATCAACGGCAATTGTGTTAATACAGTAGTTTTACTCCCTAGCTTATAACGTGTGAGTGAGTTTCCCTCTGTGAACAGTGATGGTGATGTCACAGGTATTTTGTGAAACGCCCAGATGATTCCATTACCATCGATGAATTCACTCTGAGTTGTGAAAATCCTTTTGACATCCTCTTGGAAAATGTGACTCGGCTCTTTGCTCTCCCACAGCCATACTGTACAGCTGTGGTCAGATGCATCATAGTGCAGTCAAACCAGAAAATACGGGGAAGTGATGAAGGATGTTTCTAATTTTTACAACTTCTGAAACCTGGTCTCACAAAACAGACCTATACCACATGACCTTTTGTTTTTCTTTTTTTTTAAAACAAATAAAGCACACGACCACTGTGTAAAAAGGATTCCTTGAAGTAGAGCTTCACTAACTGACACCAGATTATAGATCTCAGAAAGGCCATTTTGATTAAATTGATCCTCCCCTTAATCCAAGTCTTCACAGTCATAAATATTATATTTTATGAATGAAGTAACTATAGAGTTCCTCTTTTTTCTTTAAAATCTGTGTCATGGTCACACGCTGAGATAAGTTTTGTTTTGAGTAAGAAAATGAAAACAAAAGATCAGTATTTTCTGAACTGTTCTACTGCTGTAAAGAGATTTCCACTCATCAAGGACTTTCCCAAAACAGACTGAAGACCTCATGAAACTAAGAAATATCACAAAAACAGTGTCCTAAAAAGATGTAATAACAATTACACATTCAAGGATGAAAATATCAGCAATATAAAAGAAACCACAAACAATATTCACCTCCATATTACTAACTAATGATGCCTTTTAGCTTTCGCACTGAAGCCATAGGTCTGCAATGCTTGACAAGTTACAAAATTAAAGTTATGGAAAGAAACTGTTTTAAGGAAAGTGTTTAACATGCTCTTACTTCAGAGTATTTTTACATTTAACATCCTATCTGGAGCCCCATTTTTAAAAGCTACAAAAGCCTCAATTCACTCTATAGGTTTCTACGGGTTTGGTTTTCATTAACAGCTGTTTAGACCATGACAGTAGATTAATTTGGTCTTTTCCAAGAGCTTCTACTTACTTCAAAGCTGTAGTGAATGATAGTGTACTTACTTCATTAGAAACTACTTCCATTGACGATGCTGCATTACACCACTGCAGTGCGTGGGCTCTTTGACCTAGATCTCTGTAACACTAAGGAAAATAAAACTGTCATGAACTTTCAAGGTAGGTGTACAATATTCTGATTAAATTCTCATCACATTAATGCCACAGATATAATTTAATAGCTTATCAAGATTATAAACAAACCTCTAGAATTCAAGAGAAGGCAGTTATAATCTCTTCATGTCCACAATATGAATGTGTAATAAATGTTTTAGAACACAACACAAAAATCTCTAGAATATAATGGAAACCAGTAACATAAATCTCTATAGCTCTAACAACTTTTGCATGTACAACATATATTCTACAACTGCTTTTTTTCTAAGAGAGACATTAACGAAAGAGACTTGATGATGGTTCCACTTACCTTTGCTAAGAAGACATAATTAAATTTGGAATACTTTGGGCAGATTTCTTCTACCTAAAGGGAAAAAGAGGGATCATGTGAGAAATTATGGACACATTTTCACATAGCAAAGCCCAAATGATGTGATTACACACAGCTTTAGTAGGTGTGGAGAGGAAGGCCTGAAGAAGGCTCCACAGCCAAAACATTGCATCTCTTTTCTTTTCAGCAGGGAATAAAACTATCTGCTCATAGGGTTAGTAAAGTCAGAATGTATTCATCCATTCACTACAAGAAAGCTGCTTTTCTTGGAGCTGGCAGAATGAATGTAATTGCATTACATTTGGATAAATTCACGTTGTATTCCCGTTATAGAGTAATATCACTGTTAAAACCTACATACAGAGTTACTATCACATTCTACTACATTTATACCATGTGCTTTTGAGTAATTTAAGGATTATTACATTGGTACGTACTTTTCACTCATTACAATTAGTCTGGGAAATGTCAAGTTCAAGAATTTCCGCTTTTCTCACAAACTATTTTTAAACTCAAACTTAATTGCATGTCATGCTTTTAAAGAAGTAAATTGTGACATGCATCTATATTTCATCTGCGTCATTTGGAGTTGCTATGGAGAAGTAAAACACTGACCCACGTGACCCCCCCCCCCAAAGAAGGGCAGAAGTTCAGAACTGGTACATGACAAAATATGAAAAGCTGAAACAATTCCTAATGTAAAACAACCTTTGCATTTTCCAGCAGCTACAGGGCCAGAGGTTTTATGGCAGTCCATCAACAATCCATTGTGAAAGCCTAGAGGGCCTGGCAAGAAAATATCACTACTACTAATATACTGTATGTCTGCACATCACACTTTGTAGGGAATTAGGCTTGCAAACTTAGACTACTGTATAATGGACTGACTGTACAGCAAGGGCACTGATACATTGTTTAAGAGTTAGATTTGTGCTACAAGCTGTAAAAAAGTATGTCACAGGCACTTACAGGACTCAATTGAGGTGACAAAATATAAACAGATGAAAGTGACCCAAACAATTTATGGGTACAGGAAGAAATATGAACACGTAAACCATATGCATTTGTGCTTTTAAACCTAATAGTACCTGTCAATACAATGCAAGTTAACAGGGTGCTTTTACAGAAATTAGACAATCTTTTTTAGAGTCCTGAGACAAAGAGTAGCAAGTTACAACAAAAACCACTCAAATAAAATTGATAGTTAAAATACACAAGACATGACGAAAAATCTTACGTACGAGAACTAGCCAGGAGCCATTTAATTACTTTATATAAACATAGAAGATTTAAGAACAAAGCATTTTTAGTATTAAGAGGGGGAAGGGTTCACGTGTTAAAATTACAAATACAGAAAACATTTTAATGGTAGCCATAAACCCAACACACCCTAAAACAAGCATGAAGACTGATTAAAGCTTTTCTTTTCACAATCTGCCTTAGAAACCCAAAACTACATTAACGTTACAGCACAAACTTAAGTCTTGAATAAGAAATTGGAATCAATATCTATCATAAAATAATAAATGTCAAATATAATATATTTGTCAAATATGAAATACATGTCTAAGGTAAAATGGAAAATTTGTAAAGGACAGTGGTCTTTTAACCATCAACATTATAGCATGTGGTCTTCTCCAAGCAATAAATCATACCACAAAGGGGTCAGATCCACACACAAACACTATGGAAGTACAAACACTAGAACTGTGTTTTAAAATATAATATTTTATATAATATTTAACGTTTTTTTAACATAGTTTTGCGAGTAAGGCAGATCACAGCTGCAACACAACAGGCAAAGCTAACAGTGAATATTTACCTTGAGGAAATATTTCAGAGCATCCTGTATTGTTGCAGTTGGAGGGTTTCCAAAAAGGGTAGCAGCCACCTTCCTCTCAATCCAGGATAGTTGAGAGACCTGCATTCCAAAAAAAGGAATTCAATTATTTGTTTTATACCTTGAGACAGGTGATCTAATGATTTTAAAATCCCTTTTTAAACGAAACCTCAGTTCAATGTCTACTAAGTCACTTATTATTCCTTCATCACTGCAATACAGAAATTTTTAAAAAGTTTCTTTAAAAGAATGCTATGTGCGTAAAGAAAATAATGAAAAATGTTGTAATATAAAACTAGGAGTGACATTTATACTATCAAGAAACTTACAAGGTTGTGGCTCTCAATAAGAAGAACACAACTTGGTTTGCTTGAATAGGATATTATTTTTTTAATACTGCTTTAGTCATTGGGATGCAATACTCAAAGGCATACTCATTAGGAATTAATTAATATTCATTAGGACTTCTGCTTCCTAAGAGCGCTGTGTACCACTAACACAACACTCCTGTTAGTCAAGGCAGTTAGTGAATGCGTGAAAGAAAAATATTATTATTTCTGAAACATCATATAATTTAATTTACTTCAAACAACACACTGCTGTAAATGTCATTAGATTTTCATTTAACTTTCAGAAACTACTTGTGCAATTTTTTCACACCATCTGGAAAGTATTCTGTTGAAACAGCATTCAATATCATCCAACTTCCTTTTGGAAAGACATGACAGAGTGTTCTACCTATTCAATGCAACACAGCTATCCTTACAACACATTAACAGAAAATCCTTGCAGTTTGAATAGAACAATCCTTTGGTTTGGGCCTTGTTTAATAGATCTGGGTTAATAACAGGATAAAATGTTTAACAGCACATCTATATGGAAAATAGGAGGTTTAGAAAAGCAAAGAAGCAATGCAACATACTGAGAGGAGTTTGAGGGTATATGCAACTTGATTTCATATAAAGGTGGGCAAGTACAAGTAAAACGTTCCTTATCAGTATTACAAAAAGCCTTCCTTCTTGGCACTGGGACTTGGCAAAGTGCTCATTTTTCCAAGGTGCTTATACCAGGAATAACACAATTTGCCTAAGGGAATTCAGGTCATGTTTGTGGAGGGTCTATATACAGTAGTGTTTCTCTGCACTCCATTAACTCTTAAACGTGTAATTGCAGGTTTATCATTGCTCTGACGATATAAAAAGGTTTCAAAGAAGGCCCTTGGTTGCTTATAAACAGTAGATTATTGTTTACAAGCTCTTCTTTCACACTTTGTTTCACAAGCTTGATGTAACACATTATTAATGTTGTTTGTGTGAAGGTAATGCTCTCTGCTGTTTCAGAGTACAACTTTGGTGCATTTCGTGAGACAGATGGCTTAAGAAGTGTTTTGTTTTATTTTAAGTTACATAAAGCGTTTACACAGTTAATCAGCTTTTCCTCATAAAAATGTAAATTATTTTAACCGATGCGCTTTTGCTGGTAAATTGTGGGAAGACTGGAATAAAGGACCTATGATTACCTATACCCAAACTGTCCTTTCATAGCAATGTACTGGCAGGGGTAATATTTTTGTCTCTGTGTGTCTGCATGCAAAATGGACAATTATAATGAAACAAAACAAATATCAGTTATGTCTTTTAGTGGGACTTTGTGTTACGTTCCTTCATAATGAGACCGTGATCTTTTACTAAATCCCAAACGGAATTCAGATGGAGGTCAGGAAGAAAGCAGCTGGATTCAAATACCAGACACTTGCCTTACATTTCAGCATGTTTATCTAAAATTGGAACACTGGAATAATCTGATCACTTACATGGAAACCATTCAATTTATTATTACTATTTTCAATTAAAAAATAATGATGCATTATTTATGAAGTTAAAACTAACTGAGGGACTAAGTTTCAGGAAGTCTCTAAAATACTGTGGGTATTTAAAGACTTTAGAAAATATTAAAATATTATTCAAGGCCCATAAAATCAAATGCATCTTTTAGCTCTAATAATAATGTTGGGAAAGGATAGCTAAAAATGAATGCACATGCTATTTTATGAATACTGGCATTATAAAGAATTGCATTTCTAAAAGCATTTTTTAAAACTTACATTTAGAATCACCTTCACTAATAAGGCAAAAGAAACACTGCACACTAAAATAGGGCAAGATTATTGGTTGTGCCATTACAATGTGTTTATGTTCATGAGAACTTACTGCATAGCACCATCTTCCCAGCAGGTAATAAGACAGTGGATCCTGAGGTTTTAGTTCAATTGCTTTATCAAGATGATCCTGAACAGAGAAAAATAAAAAAGCAAATGTCATTGCCCTGCCTATACCAAAGCTGGTCTCTTGGACTAGTTCTATCATGCATAACAATACCCACAAACATTTCAGACGCACGCACATAAACCACACACCCCTGGCTGTCATGCAATCTCTCTGTTTCTTTTGCAGTCTCCTGTTGATATCTTCTAAGATATTTTAACTGTCAGAAACCTCTATAACAGGAGCCATAAAAGGTAAACAGTTTTTAGAAGTAGCTGACAAGTGTGATAAATGTTATGTGCCACATTCACAACTCTAGCTTCTGTGGTTATGCATCATCCACTGAAAAGCAAACAGTTTCTGATGTACAGTACATTGACCATACTTCTATGAACGATTAGTAAGAAAGAACAGCATAAGCAGTTATTGGATATTACTGAAATTCATTATAGAAACATTTAGTATTTCTCAGATTCCAAGAATTAACATAGAGAAGCAAATTTTCTTCTTCTTTTGAAATATTTCTGTCTCCCATTTGCTGCAAAATGCAGAAACAATGCCCCTACATGTCCTGAATAAGTTTTACTATCTTTATACATATTGAGGAAACATGAAGAATGTCGTGGATTCAAAACAGTTTCTGATATTCAGAAAAATTTAAGCTATTTTTGCAATCCAGACATATTCAGAAAAATAGGATTTTAATCACTAAAAAGCTTCATTTTTACTCTGGGTATCTTGAGAGTGTTTAAATGTTCACTCTTTTGATGGAAAACTATTTTTCCTGTTTTCTTACGCAGAGAATGTTTTTTACAGCACCTTGTAAACTGATAAGGTAACTGTTTTATACACAAATCCAGGCTATGTCTCTAAACTGTATGCTGTGTTTGATACTGCTAATGTAAGGTGCTCTGGTCTTGAAACAACCTGTTCTGAGTTTACAATAAAGTCAAGGGGTCAGACTGAGTGCCTTATTTACACTTAAATTCCATCGGTGTCAGTTTACAGATAGAACTCGACAAAGCTGGAAAACAATGTGGAAATAGGAAATTTTCTCATTTGTTCATTAATATTGTAATCCTTTAGCTCCTGGCTATGGCATTCAGTGTTTGGCTTTGGCTGTGTGCATTCTTTGAATGTCTTCCATGATAACTTGGGTGTTCCAAGTTCTGAAATCTTCTCCATGCTCAACACAGCCTGAGGAGACTGAAATCAGAAGAATTAATTAAACCCTTGGCCGTAGTCTAGGTTCTGACTTTCTTATATAAAAAGGTTCTTAGGTAATCTGCAGTAATATTTCTATCATTGTAACCTATAAAAGCGGACTGATACAATCGTCAAGACACTACTTTAGCATGTTTATGTTTAGTGCAAGAATATGGTAGTAGGATTACACCTGCTACCAATTTGTTTCTATGAATTAAAGTTTGTTTTCTAACACCCCCTGGAGAATTTCCAGCATGTGTCAATATTAGAGGATACCGAATATGAATTTATTTATCTTATTGAACACGTAAAGTAAATTAAATAAATCTATTTTAATAAATTTCAGAACATTAAACTTAAAATTGAAGACCTTCCAAAAGATGTTTCTGAAGTTTGTGAAGGTGCCATTTGCACTTTTTACAAATTAATATATTTCTTTTATGACCTTATTAATATGAGTGCTGAACCCTTTTGCACATTTGCCAAAACACACAATTGAATATGGTCTTTATTTGGTAACAGACTCACTTATCTTACAATATTAGGAGCTTACATTGAACAACCACTGCAAACAGCAAGAGAAACTCTTGCTGTTCATGTGGCACCTATTGCATAGGTTTTGAAACACATGGAACCCAGTTTCCAGGGAGTGATATCTGAGAATTGTCCAGCACAAGGAAGGTGATGGAAGTCTTTTAAGAAAATTGTCTATTAATCTATTAAGGAGATTAATAGACAAGCTGAAGTGAGTTAAAGTGGAATAAAAGGTGAATAGCACTAAGTCAGACCTTTGAAAATGTATTTAAATTTAAATCAATGGATGTGGTATTACTTCATTGTAGTTGACAGCCACACACTGCCAACTATTAAAACAGGTCATTCAATTGACTGGTCATTCGTAATACTTTGGTCAGTATATGCAGCCAATAAAATGTTAAATCCCTTAAACCACTATGTTCCCTTAACCCCACTCTCTTATCAATATAGTGTCTGTTAAGTGATGAACTGGATGGTTATTTGAGCGAAAGGCAAACAAAAAAAACATTAACATGTTTTTTTCCAGTAAGAATGAACATGCAGTGATCTCCATGTTAGTAAAATAATCACAGCTGCATATGGAACAACTGATATCACTGTGTCTATCCTCATCTTAAACTCTTGAAGCTTAAAAGACTCTACAGGTGATGCTGTATGGACATGTAGAGATAATCTGCTAGCAGAGACATTGGCACTCAAGTGAGAACACTCCTCTGGGCATTCTGCTGTTCGGAAAACCCGGGTTTACTCACTGTCAGAAAGAAGTAAATTAAACAGTGCAGCTGCTTAGCATAACTGCCAAAACATACCTTGAAGAGATAGCCATTTTTGATTTTGTTCTGAACACTCTCGTACTCTGACAAGTAGCCACACATAATGGCAAACCTGAAAAAAGAAAGGTTAAGAAGTATGGTTTCAATTTCAAGCTTCATTCATGTGTATATGGTTCTCAGAAAAGCATGAATGACTTTTTATATGAAGATGCTGCATAACTCTGTTATACTTGGATGTCACTGTTAGTCTTCTGGCTTCCCTAAAGCAACAATATTACCTACATCCCAGCGTCCTTACTTTCCCATATAAAATGCATACACATACCCCATAACTATAAAGGTGCCTGTCAAACAAAAAGCAATAATTTGCTTTGTTAAGTAAAAATAAACATCTACTGACATACAGATACTAAGTAGTGACACAGTAATACTGCACAACAGGATAGGTGCTAAATAAACTTTGAAAAGTGTCAAGGATACAGTATAGAGTGTAAATTAAAAATCATGGAACAAGATTTCAAATAAAAGGTGCTAGTACTAAAGTGCATCTCTTCCCATCTCCAAAACCACTTATTTCGTGACGCAAGATGCATCGTTCCTGCTTTAACATCTGCCTTGTTCTAGGACGTGGAAAGTACACTTAATGTTCATTTTGAGTACTATAGTATACTGCAGTACTGTACGATAAGGGTAATGCACTTTACAGTTACATCGTTTGCCAGGTCACTGAGGTGCGCAGTGTAATTTAGGCATGTGACAAACTTAAGAAAATGAAATTCCAAACTTTGTTCCGATTCTTACATTTCTTTCAAAGCCTTCACTCCTCCTTCACTGCTCCTGTCTGTTCCTAGTGACTCAAGACTAACAATCTGCGCTGGTTCTGGGCATCTCTGGCCCAGGACAGCACAATTCTGTATGCCCTGTGGTGCACATGGTGCTGATTCTCTATCTTTACAACCCAAACTCAAAAAGTGGATCAGAGAAACAAAATGCAATTTCATTTAGGTTTTCCTAAACCGAAACTCTAATTAAACCGTGAGGAAAAACTTTTTTTCCTTCATTGAATTTGGAAAGGAGACAGCAGCCTTCTTGCTTTTTTTGAGAACCTGAGAGGGGTTTGTCAAACATGGTTGAGCAGGTTGTATGGCCTGATCAAAGCAGTGTGAATATAATGAAACTAATCCTGCTGGTACTCTTGTCAAAATCACCAACAGGGTACAGTACAAGCTACTTTTCTGTGAAGGAGCAGGAGGTTTAAGGGGTCACAGAAGTTCAGCTGCCAGGAAGGGGGGCCAGGCAGTTAAACCCGTATTTGGCAGTACGTGCTCATAAACTGGCAAGAACCGTTCTCCTTCCACACTGTGGGCTCTAATCAGATAAACACAGCATACCATTGCTAAACGGATTGCTCCTGGAAAAGAAAACAATGAAAAATGAACTGACTTATCCTGTGTCTTGTTAAATTTCTCCTCTGTGCGTGACCAAAAAAAGACAGACCAAAAATCTGCCACTGTGAAAGCACATTCCTGTGTCCACTTCTGGATTTGTGCAAATGGAACATTGGATGTGAAATCTGCTGCTTAAAGTTCCCTTGCAGGGCAATTTATGCCATCAGCTCTGTGTCAAGAGGGGACCCTAATGTGGTCTAACAGGAAAAAAACCAACAAGTAAGCTCCTAGTATAAAGCAACTAACATTTAAAATATATGTTACATGGTTATTCCATTAATGTAATGTAAACCATGCACATCTATAATTATATCCAAAGAATTGTTAACTTATCATAGGTCCAGTCCAAAACACTATGAAGGACTGCTGGTTATCTGGTTGAATCTTGAATTGTTAGTCAGTGACAGTATGTTATTTGCTTTTTTATGAATGGTAGAATACTGAAGGAAGTTATCTTTGTTAACAGATTTAGCCTCCTGACTGAAAGTGTGCAAACAAAATGTCAATTTCCATGGAGACTCACTCATATTATAAGTGGATACATGCAAAGTTATTCATATTTCCAATTGTAGGTGCATTTGTGGCTCCTTTTTCAACTGAACTTTGTTACAGCAACTACCCTAGCTATGTACAGTATGTGCACAAAAATTCAGGAGAGAATGTAGAAAGCTTCCTAATATCCAAAGGGTTCTAGAAAAACATGTCCAAGTGTGTGTCAGCAGCTTTAGTAGCTTAGGATTAGATAAGTTAAATAGTTTTAGTAGATGGCAAATGGTAGATAGGATATTCTGTGATTCTGCACAAATGCTGCAGTTTAACGTTTCATCTGAAGAGTCTGTGTTCCTTATACCAGTGTCCCTAGTTGTCATATTCCAGTTCACGGAAGAACGCCACTTAGTCCATCAACACTACACTACCAGCAGCAAACTGGTTTTTCTTACGGGTGTCTCATCCCAGTAGTGACCAGATACAGCCCTGCTTAGATTCTGAGCTACTTTAAGAGCAGGCTACAAGGTGGTAACAATGCTGCAAACAGTAGTAGATTATTTATAGACTGACATCTATACCTGTATAGCTATAAAACAATACAATATAAACCTCTCAGAGTTAAGAAAGGTATACTTGACTAATATTAAAAGCAACGGGTTCGTTCTAAAAAGTTAACACATTGCTTTACAGTCTTACTGGGGATCATTTCAAAAGTACAAGGGGCAATTTTCAGAACTCGCACACAGTGAACATTAGGGAAAGTTCTCCCATAACTTCTCTTTTCCACTGTGGAGTTTAGAATTGGGTATGAACTTGGGAATGTCAAATGGCAAGGATTCTCAGGTTACCCAAATGAAGGTGTACAGCAGTTGCAGGAAGCATGCTTTAGTCAGGTGAACAAGTAGAGAGCATCTGAAGCTGTGTAGAACATGTACACGGTGAAAAGTGAGGATTCAATCCTAGGCAAAATCAACAAGGTCCATTAGGACTGTCCAGTAATATGCCCTTTAAACATCAGAGATTATTATATCCAATCTATGGGTTGCAACTCTGTGCTAATAAAACTGGTGATTGTACCAGGTGTTGTTTTTGTTAAGCACCCATACTCCCACAATCATGTGCCGGCACTGTAAATCTCCCAGCCTCTGATAAACAGACTAACACTGAACATTCTTCTCTCACTCTATCAATTTATGAGTCAACTTAAGATCGAAATTTATAGTACGGCAACACCTGGTTAATAATATTCTTATTTTAATAGAATGTGATTATATCTATCAAAGCGCTAAAAATAATTAATTTAAAGCAAAAAAAAAATCTGCTTTCACGCTGAGAAAAATTAAACGCTCTTAACACTTAGTCTTAGCTGATAATTCTAGCATGCTCCATCTTCAAAAATGGCAAAAATACTGTCAAAGACTCAGATTTTTACTGCTAAGAAAAATGTCTAATTCCTTTTCTAACAACCTTGGGATTGGAGCGATTTGGCAGCATTTCACTCTAAATATGTGACTTCTAAGCTGCTTGCACAATGGCAAAGCTACTCCCAACACTTCACATGGAACACACTCGTCATACTCCTCCCAGGCACGCTAGGTTTTTCTGAAGCAGACTCTGACAAGATTAACAAGAGTGGGAAGGCCTTTGGTCATCATGAAGCTGGAACAGATGCCAACTACGATAAGAGCTTTGCACTCTAGTTAAAAAAAAACTTAGGTAGAAAACACTTAAGACATTCAAGGCAACACTTCCTAGAGGAAAATTTAAAATATAAAGATTAGAAATGAAAGCCACTTCTGCAGAAATGAGATTAGTTTAGGTATACCTACATTAGGTATATATACAAACAAACACAGACTTGATAATTGAAAGCTTTGATATCTTGGTCAGACAAAAAGATGTTTTATCTTGTGAAGAATAAATCATGGGCAATTAAAATTACACAATATGGACATCAGTCAGGGTCAGTCTGCATTGCGCTTTGGGGAATGATATTAATACATACAGTATGCTTCAAAATATAAGGTCCAAAACAACCAATTTAGTAACACGTTTAATAACTGTACTGTAACAAATGTACTAAGATAAATATCAGATCTTCACTGACCCAGACATCTTAATTAAAGTCAGAGAGAGAAGGACTGTGAGTGGATATTAAGAATATGACCTGAGGTTAAAGGTGCATAGTGCTTCAGATAATGAATCTTGATGGACAATTCCTTTCAGCTTAGTGCGCTGGTCTTGAACGGAACAGAAAGACCTTTGACATCTTTCTCCAGCTGATTTCAAGAAAAGATAACATACAGCCAAGGATTATGGAACATACTGCTTGATACCATAACAAGCTGATCTAACATCAGAGGGTTTGTAATCAAACTACAGACAACAAGATATGATCACAGGGCGATCAAAATAAATCCTACTCAAGTCTTCTTTGATGTGGCTGAGTGAATTAAAAAGGATCTATCCCCTTTCGCCCTAGGTAAGCAGAACACCAGCACATATACCATTAATGAGACCTACTACCTCTTCTTTTTTTAAACACGCTACCCTATTCCTTGACAAATCACACAGGGAAATGAAACATATACATTTGCTTGCTGTTTTAAAACAGCCAGTAATGTGAGTAATGTCTGTTATTGGACAGCTTTCATAATTTTTTGTTTTAAGAAGTGAATTTGAAAGGAATAACATATCAGTGCTTCTCTTAGCATTTCATAAAGCATAACACAAAGCCTCTTGGGAAAAAAAGTGACTAATTTTCAATGAAATTCTTTATTAGAGAAATTACTTGAGGCAGCAGTTTTTTTTACATATAGTTTATTTTAGCAGTGTCTGATAATACTCATTATTTTCAAAAACAATGTTATGACAAAAAAGAAACGGCACCCGAGGCTGTTTCTTAGATCATTCTTTTCCTCTAGTTTCAATGAATTCATTTACAAAGAAAGGTGGCAATGCCAAGCTGTTGAGCAATATTTTTCTCTATAAATCAGATTCAGTTTTTCTTATGGGCAACTGCTCCTTGATACAGAAATCCCCGCTTGATTAACTAAACACAAAGAGGGTTAAGAGTCAAATGTTTGGCTGAAGCACAATATTTCATCTTTTATATATATTTTGTACACAGAAAAAACTGAACAGGACATACAGGACAACTGTGTCTCAGGCTTACTTTTAAAAATAAAAATGAATCCTGCAATTCAAATTTCATTGTAGGGCACACATAAGCTAATTTAAACTGAGCAGCTATTCAGAGCATTTTTTAGAGAACACAATGACAATTGTTGTTTTAAGTCACGAAAATATTTCTCTTTACAGAGATTCAGCATGCTATACCATTTCAACAAAATTTATTTAAATAAATTAAATAATTATACAATCATACAGGAGGCTGGAACAAACTACTCATTCTTTTGTCGAAGCTAATACCATGGAACAGTCTTGAATAGATCCTCCAATCAATCTTCTTTGTAACCTTTGATATATCCTTAAGACAATCATATCATAAGGCAGGCACTGCTTCATATCTCATACCTTAGGAATTAAATAGTGTGTAGTAAAAAAAATTATATTAAATGGTATAATAGGTATCTGGGTATTTTATTTACATAAGCCTAAGAATTCCCTTTCATGTTCATTAGCAAAAACTTAGGAGAAAATATGAATATCACAAATTCCCTTTTGAGATTCCCAGCCATTAAAAAAGATTTTTCCTCCCGTAAAAGTTTAATATTTTTTTATCTAATATATTAACATGAGTAACTAAGTGCATGCACCCCAGCTCAGCAACCCTATTCATTCCAGTGAAAGGTCATGATGTTCAGCTGACTAAAACAAACATGCTTATTTGACTTTTCATTTAATCGTGGGGTTTTATCTGTTCATAAAGACGGTCTGCAGTATGGAAATAAAACTGGAGCATGTTAAGAGCCATGGTTCATAGAAAAGTGGCTAAATTTAAACTGCTCAGTCAACAAGGCCATAACAGTGTTAATTATGAAAAGTTCTGGGGAATATATATAATTAAAAAAACAACAGGTCTGGAAAGTTTTACTTGAACAAGGTTAAGTCCTCTAGGCGCTTATTTAATATAATCATTTTACCCTCACCAAGCCAGCCAAATAACTTGATCAATGCTGATGTGAATTACTGTAATCTTTCAAGACATGAGACAATATCCACTGGAAATTTAATAACACTATGCAATGTTTGCCACTCTACCTCCAGCAATATTCCAGGACCATACTGAAAAAGGACAGGTGATGTCAGAGGTAAATAAATAGCTTTCCTTCATTTAGTCATTGTTTCTCAGAAGCTATAAATCATGAGGTGTTTCTTGCTTTCTCATTACATCATCTATTGCTAAGAAAGCCTAAAATCAGCATGAAAGACATTTCCGCTAAAGAAAAGGCATTTTTATCTTCTGAAGGATGTTCTATAATGCCAGGAGCTTTCAATAAACTGCAGTCTTCTTTTGTGTACAACAGTGAGGTACAACAGTTGTCTGACAAGTAATGTGTTTTGTGACCTCCACCTGCTCCTACTGTATGTAGCCCAGAGTATTTTTTACATTATATTTAAATATTACACACATTTACATCACATAACTAAAACTCCATCTTTTTTTCCCCAGAGTACTGAAGTAAGATGCAAAGCATTTTCTTCCATAATTTTCATGTGTAGTAATTTGCTACCAAAGACCTTCACTAGCATGGATCTGCATATCCCACTCCATTTATTAGCTTGGAAAAGCTACTCATTTAGGGGTCCGGCATTATAATGTGCTAGCATTAAGAGAGAAAATAGGAAAATGAAGAGAGAAAACTCCAACTTTATCAGGTGCATCAGCTGTAAAACTCAAAGCAGGCCGCATGCTCCTAAAGTTTCATCCATGGAAACATCTGTTTGAAAATGCTTGTAAGAATGACACAAACATTGCCGATAACAGTGCTACTTATAACATCCACTTATATCATTTGCTTTTTAGTAGGAGCCATATATTACTGAATCTGTTCTAATCAGGAATGCAGCTCTACTTAAGATTTGGTTACACAGCTTAGAAATTCCCTTTCCCCCCACATCATGCACTGCTCACACATTAAAAGCACAATTCACAGAGGGCAGCCAGCATCACAGCACCATACCACCTAACAATGCCAGGTGCCATTCATCCAGTAAAATGTGTTGTTGCCCAAGAGATTCTGCTGTGAAGCCTTCTTATGAAAAAGCAATTGCCTTGCCGTGGCCTGCGATGGGACGGAATGTTTTCTCTCATGACTAATGGAAGGCAGGGTTAACCCACATTTGCTGTGCAGGCTTCTTAAGCGAAGGCTCTCATGCAGGTTCAATACCACAAGTACGGCTCCAGCTTATGTGGTTAGAAAGCTCAGTATCACTTGCAAAACAAACCCTCAGCCATAGTCACATTTGAGGCTTCACTCTCACGCTTAACCTGGTACACCACAGGCACGCAATATTACCTGCTAATAGCTGGAAAGCTGTTTTTCCCTCCTTCAAGACATGCTCTATATTTCATTTCTAACAATTAACATGTGCCAAAACCATAGTTTTAAATTTACTGTTCCTAGAAACGTTTTCACGTTAAGTGTTTTAAGTACTAATACAAGCAAAGCATCCAGAATGTTTTAGACATTAGGCTGCTTTTCAAAACTCAAAAAAATGAAAACACCCTTCAAAGAAGACTTACAGATATCAAGTTGAAAGATAAACATCTATTTTGAGCAATATTTTGCAATTGTACATAAAGATCTGGTACACTCTGTATAATAAACAAAATTTTGCACAGAAAATGTCACAACAAATGCATTCCATCAGGAAAGGAGGTCACACACAGACACTTCTTAATTTGTTTCAGCTTTCTATAAAACACATAACTTAATTCACAAAGAAGCAGAACCATTTTAAAATTTGCTTAATGTTTATGCTAAATGCCAAACTATAACTTGCAAACTCATATAACTCATTGTCAAGGTCTCTAACAAAAAAATCAATAGCCTGACAAGAAGAGGTCAACCACCCAGTGGAACCAGACAGCTAACAAGTATCTGTTTAATAACAGCAGATCACAAAACAAAACTCAAGGCAAAAACTTTTCAAAAGAAAAAAAAACATGACATGCAAAGAGCAAGAGTAAAAAAGATTAATCTAGCCCATGAGATAAAATCTGAGGTCTATATTATTGGTAGTTGTTAACTTTTTATCAGATACTCTTGTAATTTATGTATCAATTCTTTCTGAAATAAAAGGCATGTTTAAAAGATGCTCTCTTGTTGTGGGAGACACTATACTAGTATTAAAAATGTGGAGAACTAAATACTAATTTAGTTGGACTAATTTTCATCAATTCAGGGTCGAAGGGGAGCTGGAGCCTATCCCTGCAAGCAACAGGCGCAAGGCAGAGCACATCCTAGACGTGAGGCCAGTCCTTCGGAGGGCAGTCAGACAAACACAGACCTGCACACTCTCACATCTGGGTCAGTTTTACCAGGGGCCAGTTAACCTTCCAGTATGTTTCTGGGCTGTAGGAGGAAACTCACGTGAACACATTGAGAACACACAAGCTCCACACAGATAGCACCTCACGTCTGGACAGAAACTGAGGGCCCCAGTACTGCTAGACAGAAATGCTAACCACTGCACCTCTGTGCTGCCCCCTTTCCCTTCCCAAAAGATCAAAATGAATTACAGTGAGCACTAAGAAAATTCCATTAGCCAACAGAAATTTAGTTTAATCAGTAGTTTTATCAGAAGCAAAATCTTTTTGGATACCAAACATTCATATAGGTGTGTGGTGGCAGCTTGCATGAGCAGGTTGAATAGAATCTTCACAATCCCAATCCATGCTAATTACATTCTGAAATAACTAGTCTGGTCTTGGCTTATGACCACTGAAGTAATTCTGCTACTCTGCTATTTTGTGGTTCTAATGCACAAGTAGCGTTGCTTCTTGAGCCAACAGTATAACAGCACAGGTAGACAAACAAGTTAAGCAGCAATTCTAATACTGAAATCAAAACACTTTAATTATTATATTGAAGTCTTTTGTTCTGATAGTTTTCCAACTATCAGTTGTGATGAGCATTTCAAGTAAACAACCTCTAAAGCATCATAAATCAAGACCACAGAGATTTGCAGTTATGCACTACACCGTATATGTCAAAAAGGCATACAAAAAAATGAACATTCAGATATATAAAACACATTTATAAGCACACTTCTTGTATTTCTGAAAACAGTTTTTTCTTCTCTCATGCAAGCTCATCATGTGCAGTAAAACTATATCAAAATGCCGTTAAGCTCTTGTCAATGTTTTCTGCACTTAAGATATCAATCTGAAATGCCTGCATGGCAGTGTAACGTATATTCAGTACTGCAAACTCAAACATAAAACACTGCCCAGGCTCTACTGATAAAGTGGTTTCACGACTGCATTACACAACCTTCGCTCCCTAGCTCTCCCACTTCTATACGAAACAAATCAAGCAAATATTGCACACACAAAGAAGAGTACATTGTGAAAGCGTACATTCACTATTTAATGATGAAGACTTTCACACATTCATAGTGAACAGTGAACAGTGACTAGTGAATAGACTGTATGTTTGAGTAAAACAGACTGCTGAAGACTTAGTTCTGTGGACAATTGTTAGATTAGGACATCTCAAGTCAAATTCTTGTCCTCAGCATTCAAAGTCATATCATTGATGTTTTTTTTAATTATTCCCCATTTTATGTAATGATGAACCTATATGAAACTAGGCTATATTGTTTAAGAATAGAGGAATGAAAAGGAGTTTATAATCAAAGGTTTGTACAAATGACAGAGGGAGTACAAGTTTGAGATTGCAAATTTCAAATAAGCCATCTCAAACTAGCTTATCTGCAGTGCAGTCAGGGGTGAAGTCATGGAGAGTTCACCATGATTATATAACCCTGTTGACTGGTGTGGGACACATAAACAAAAGCACCAAAGACAACAGCATGAACAAAACAAAACACTTAAATCTATCTTTTTATTTTATTAAAGTACACTATTTTAAGGCAACCACATGAATGATAAGGAAGTGATTTATCAACTTGCATGTCTTCAGTAAGAGCAGAAGCATCTTCTTTCCCCCCATTCATAAGAAGCCTGCAACTCACCAGAATGAAGACACTGCCAGAAAACGTTTGCATATGCCTATAAAATTAATTTGTTTACTGCAGCATGGGGCTCAAGCAAACAAAAGAAGTTGACTTGCAAAAAAAATGTTTTTAATTTAAATCAGAATTATGACTATGACAGGATAAACAGGGCAGCCTGCATTGGTTTGAGAGAGACAGTTCTCTTGTCCTATGTGTCCAGCCACTTGCCAATGTGTAACTGACACACAGGAGGAAAATTACATTTGTATTAAAATAAATGCACGTCAAACAGGAGTCTTAACAGTACATTTTATCAATTAGTTTATCAGGAAATAAGCAAGAAAGCAAATTTTTGACAGTGACGAGGAAAAGTCTTTGGCAGGACTTCAACTGCCTCATTCTCAAAACAATAAATTTGTTCTTTCATTAGAACACAAACTTTAATGACAGATATTTTTATGATGAGAACGAAGCTTTCTAATCGTATTTCATTTGTTCACTTTCTCACCTGGCAAAGAGGAAAATGAGTGAATGCCAATGCCTGTACAAACAAGTTGAGGACAAAAATGGATGAACCACTAACCTACCAAAAAACAAGCTATAATCGGTGTGACATCATACACTGTTATTTAGAAGAAAGACATATGTACTTTTTTCCAACTTATTTAAATTGAATGCACTAACAATCCTCATGTGAATTATTCGATCCAGTACTATGCCAAAATTTACTGTGACATAAATCACAAAGGGAAAACATTCTTTTAAGTGTTGTTTAACTTGTAAACCAGTTAAATTTGTGCTATTTCATAGCTTTAACACATAGAGGCAAGTAATAATGAAACTGGAACCAATACTGCATTGAAACAGTATATACATTCTCTCTCAAAACCAGGTTCCGTGAGGTTGATTTTCAGTGTTAAGCTACTAACCTTACTCACAAGCTTTAAAAGACTGCACTAAACTAACTGCCTAACTAGTGTTTCATTACCTTTGCAGACAATGTCTTATAAAATCAAGATTTGAATGAACAAACTGCCACAACTGAAAATAATTATCTAGATCATTAACCTTGAAAATGCATCACTTACACTCAAATAATAAAAAGAGAGAATTTTGTTTATAGTGAGTAGAATATGAGATTCTGCACCCTTTATTCTGGGGACTGAGGCTGTCTGGTGTCTTCTGGAATGTTAGTCAGTGCTTCTTTTGTATGGTTTTGGATATCTGCTTGCATGTGTATTCCAGGAGACAAATCACATTACTCTGAAACATTGAGCACATAGTTGCCAAGCACAGAAAATTTCGAATGCAGCAATATGAATGTGATAATGTGATACACTGAGAGAAATCAATTTACAAATTAACACTTACCTCATGTTTTCACGATACCCAACAATCTCAAAAATCACACTAACAGCTTTTAAAACCAGGTAACAACAAAGAGGAACACAACAGTTTCATGTTGTCACAATGCTTCTCTGTCACAAGAAACAATGTTTTTGGTGATCTGTCAAATGTTATAACCCACAGATATTTCCTAGTACTACACACACTAGTAATACTGAACATAACTTAAAAAAGATAATAAACGTATAATCGTCATGCACTCATGCTTCAGTATTTGTTTTGAATGAGGCAATTAATTTTATAATAATAATTCCCCCAATCTTTAACACTGCAGCATATCTGCAATTTAAATGCTTTGTCTAAAATTATGTACTAATGAAATCTTTAGGATTATGTGTCATATTAAGAATTTCTCCAGCAAAACAATCTGATTCAATTTCATGGATCCACAAATCACATCTCTATGGCCTGCATGTGTCTGGATTCTCCATCTTTTTAGGTGAATTACAAATAAATTCCATTCTGAGGAGGAAACATATTCCCTTTGTCAGGCTAAAGACCTTTCTGAGAGCTATTTCAAGAACATCATAGATCTGGAAATCTGATTAACTGTGCGTAATGTACACTGCTTGTAACAAGTTTTTTGGGGGGCAAAGCCCTTCAAGTGTCTGTAATGTAATAATGATTTCTCTTACATATCTCCCTAGATACATTTTCGTAGAGATTTACAAAACAAACCTGTATTTGGAATTAGAGAAAACACTGATTCTTATGATGATTAAAATTGACCAATGAAGTAAACCACAGAGAATGCACCTTTAAAGTGTTTTTTTTCCCACAAAACCATGGTTTGCTTGTAAATGCTTACATTTGGGTTTTTAAAGCAAATAGGAAGAAATGTTGCCTTTGTTGGTACGTTCCTTTATATGAAACTTCAGTCAGTGCCTGGGCACAGCATGCAGCTTTCTCACGGTTAAATGTATATCTACAACAGTTCCACCAGAAAACCCCTGCTAGGTTTAGCATAAGAGCATTTAATACACCAAGATTTTCCGTTTCAATTTGCACTGAACTGATTACTGTAACCTTCATGTTACCACACAAACGGTTTTGATTCTAGTGTGTGCAATATGTACAGTTGAACGGTTGAACCTCTCAGTTGTGGTTTCAGACAGCAGCTCTTTGAGTGGGCACTGAGAGGCATGACTGCTGAGGGGAACTGATCTTCAATTATTTTTTAGTTTTGCAAGATGCAAACTGTCAAAAAAGACCTCTAGGTGTCACGGCCTTTCTGATCTAGGCTTTTAATAGCAGAAAGGGAAAAGGGGTATTAAATATTTAACTATTTTAAGCAATAAGATTGTCTACCCTTGTTCATTAAACATGACATTTAAAATTATGGACTTGAGAAAATCTGCTTGTACAGTATATAATGCAACTGATGATTACAAAAGGCCTTACCATTGATGGCTATCAGGACACATGGGATCAGAAGTAATAGCTTGTTCTCCATATGTCTTCCCTGGAAAACACAATTTATGAAACAAACATTTACAATAAAGGTTGTTCACAGATTAAAAAAATAAATATACATTCAGAGGTTTAAATTCAACCTTAAGGTCATTTAGGTTTGGCCATCTATCTGCAGTATTGCAGAGGTGCTAGAAGCAACTTGAAAACATAACTTCTATGAAATGTGCTCATCAGGACATTCCACGGGACAAAAACAGATCTTAAACACAAAGACACATCTGTACATAAACTTTTTAAAATTTATTCAATTTTAAAAATCTCCTGCAAAATTGTCAAAATGTGTGATTTTTAAAAGGGTTATGTACAGTATGAATGGGGATATTTCTAACCACCAACAGCGCAGCAATCACACTCACAGAACAATCCAAAAATAATGGGCATAAACTAAACACTACATGAAAGTAATACAACACTTAATTGTACAGGTGTATGAGCCACTTATTTTAACATGACGTGCAATGGAGACACGTGCAGAGCAGATGATATTGTTGTAATATAAATGAACCCTGAAACATAAAAGATCTAAAACAGTTCTGCTTTGACTTCATGGCCAGAATGACAGAAGTACCTGTACAGCATTCACAGCTTCAGACTTGGGATTGTAGGTCCAACAAATCACTGTTTTGCTGCTTAACTAATAACAGTTCTCTATGCATTCAAATTTAATCCAATTTAAAAGAACTTTCTAAACTCTTCCTGAACATTCATTGGAGGCGATTATTTTTTAGGCTATTTCAACACTTCCATGTTCAGCTCATCTCATGGATAAATAATGTGTTACGAAATATCTCAGAAACTTTAAATAGCACAGCTTTCTGCTAATACCCAATTAAACAAGTTAAAAGGTGTGTACACTTCCCCCTCAAAAATAAAAGCGATACGAGTCTGGATCATTCTTATGCAAAACATGTTCCAGTAGGTATTATGTCATGCATCATTGACAAAAAAAAATGCTTCAAAGGAAATATCAGGGCTATGGCCTACCTGCCTCTGCATAGCTTTTCTTGTCCTCAGTGTCTGAAGTCATATCATACACATCCCCATATGCACGAGCCAGGCGCCAGAGAAATGGAGCTCTCTGGCCATACTAAGCACACAGGAGACAAGATGCGATCACGTCACTATTGAGAGTGGGATGCAGATCAAAGAGGGTTATGACAAATTTAGGCACTACACACAGTCTCAGGCTTTAATTGTAACTGAAATGAAAAAAAAAAACAGTCTGGGGCTTTTTGCCAAATTTATGAAACTAACTTTTTTCAAGATAATTAATTTATTAAAAGTTCAGGAGATACAAACATGACACTTGGTATTTGACCTATAAGAGTGGACAAGGCAGGTAAAATGAGTCAAAGGGCTCCTGCATTGGTGGGGGGAGGCTGGAAAGGACAGTGGGATGTCCTGCATTTGCACCTTCAGTGTCAGGATCTGCAGCTTAACTTTCTACTTAATCTTTACAATGAACCCCATTAAACAGCTATCTACAATTATTTAACAGGTTATCAGGACCACAACATATAGATCTGTTGTTTAACATGATTTATTTTATATCAAAGCTAGGCAGATCAAGAATAAAGATCAGCCTTGTCTGCTTCAGATGACAGACAAAAATGCTTGCCTCCAAGGTCTCAGTTCAGTCCCTCAAGTACAGTAGGTATCACTAGGTACCTAGGGCTGCAGGTTACATGCAGACCCTGGAGCTGACAAAAACCTGCTAACACTGGTTTATTTGAGACTGGTATCATTTCAGAATTCACGATGTCAAAGCAGTCTTTTTGTCAACAAAGTTTGTCTGTTTTGAATAAACCGAAGAAACAGACAATATAAAAGTCACAATCAAATGAAGTTTGTCCACAAAGGAAAATGTGGAAAGAATGGGAATGGTTATTAAAGTAACCTATGTACAGTAGCTTACGTTCAGGGTGTTCTTCTTTTATTTCAAGGGAGTTTACAGTGACTATGAAATTGCTCCTCGGTAAGTAGGTCAAAGTAGGTCAAGAGGTTAAAAAACAATGTCAGTGCTAAGACTGCACCTCATCCTTCCTCTCCAGCAGCATCATAAATCCTTCCTTCTTCTCCGACTCTGGACCTCTATGCAAAGAGTCAGCCTTTTTTATGAGGACTTTGAACTCATCCTTCTCTTCCTCAGCATCCTCTATGATCAGGCGCCTCACTTTACAAGCCTTATGCTCCTCATCCAGCTCCTCTTCTGTGTCGGTGTGAGCAGTGACATATCTGAAATAAAGACACACAGTTTCGTTATTCAGAACACACTGCAATGACTTGCTTTATGCAAGGATTTATTAATGCTTTGGATACATAACTCGAAAAGCTAGGCAGTTTCCTATAAACTACCTATATAGAGGACAGAATTATGGTTTATGAGCAACACAGAACAGGATCCATATTAAAGCAAACAGCCACAAATGGTGTGTCACATTATATTAAAGACATAAATAATGTAGGTCATGTTACGCATGGAAAAATGCATAAAAGGTAGTCAGCTAAAAAATTATCTTACAAGCTAGATGTGAAAGGAATCCATTATATTACTGTACAGTATGTGCATGAAAAGCACTACAAAGTACATTTTGAATCTGGAATCTAACATTTCCAACCACCAGCAATTCTTTGTACTACACATCAAAACTTCTGGTGTGCTTAGGTATGCAGAAGAAGAGTTTGAAGCACTTTTTTCTGAAGGACAGAGTCTTCAAATGTACTCTCTTTATACTGTTTGAAGATGCAAACGTTTCAGATTGATTTTTTTTCTTTCACCTTCAGCACAGTCATATGCCACTAACTCATGACTATACATTACAACACCCACAATGAACAGCACCTTATGCTGTGGTCCCACTGCTGAGTGTTCGACACTTTCAAAAGAAGAATTTTTGAGAACCAAATACATCAACCCACCACTGCATATAAAACATAAGTACCTGAAAAAAATAATATACTGTACATCCTATTACAACTTTAACTCTAAGCAATACATTAATCAGTAGAATAAGAGGCAAGTTTTGGAATCTGAAAAGTTGCAAAAAGAAAGACAAAAAAACACTTTAGAGTAAAATTTATTACTGATCACAAATATGGACAGTAAAAAAAAGACAAATGGGTTTTATTCAACTGGATCCATGTTTGTATAGCTTGTGCTCTTGTTGTCAACAGCTGCTACTTAAATGTTTCTGATGTTACTTTGATGTGCATATTTGTTTTGTATCTGTCTGCACCATGGTTTCTCAATGTTTTCTGGTGAAACAAAATGCTGGGAGTTGGGACACGCTACATGTTCCATGTTCACAGCTCAGTTATTTAAAACACAGCTTTCACACACTGGGCATGTATGAACTACGCTTGCATTCACAAAGCTCAAACAGAAAGAGCATTAAAAATTGTAAGATGCCATGTTTACATTCAATTGCACAGAAGGTTTCTAACTTTACAAAAAAAGTATTTTTGTAAGAAAAGGTTTAATAGAAAATGATACCTTTTTTAATAAGCAAAGCTAATCCCTACATAGTCAATAATGCCAAATAACATGACAGCACATATAGCAAATGCTTTTACATGAAGCACTTTTCTTTATTATATCAAAAGAAAATGCAATAGGATTTTTTGCAGTTGTCCTTTGATCATCGGTCCAAACTTTGAATTATCACAGTAAAAGCACATTAAGCATATTTTTAACACAGTAACCCAATATACGTGATCTACTTTACTTTATGCTGAGCTCAAACTGTTGTTTGTCTTAATTCAAAGGCCACTGCATTGCCAGTACTGTGTAGAGATACATTAGTGCAACTCTAAGCTGTTTAGAGTTCTTTACATTTGGGTGTGCATTGCCAGTACTGTGTAGAGATACATTAGTGCAACTCTAAGCTGTTTAGAGTTCTTTACATTTGGGTGTGACCTGCATTGGCTGTTATTCAAAAAACACCCCTCCCATTGATAAAATGCAGGGGTGCCATGGAAGACAATCACTTCAGTTGTATACTGTATATCACACTTTATAGCACCTAAGGCAAATAAGATATTAGAGTTAGAGAAGAATCCATGTAAATCATGTTCACAGAGCTCTACAAATGGCTTCAGAGTTAGCAATGTGGAATCCTTAGCCTATGTGAACTTGTTCGTTTTTTTATTTTGTTCAGCATATTACTTTTTTTTTGTACATAAAGACTGAAAGCTCAGCACATTCCAAGTTTAAAACCTACCTTCTTTGCCAGAGGTAAATTCATAAATCTTTCATTTACAAAGGCATTAAAGTCTGTTTTGAGATTAACATTTTTTTTATATTTTCAATACAATTATTTAATTTTTAACCAATATATACATGGTACAGGGCACTTGACATATACTTCACCAATATGCCACTGCAGATATATTGCTATCATATTAATTTAATGAAATAAATTACCATGGAAATCGGCCAATCCAAACTTGATTTCTGTATTCTTTTCAGACTGTTTAATAACAGCTAAAGAAATGAAAGTTAACAAAATCAATTTATTGACAAAAACGTCCTGTGCAGACTCTATTCCACAGCTTTCTGGACACAATGCTGCATGAATTAGGACAAGCCCCTGCCAGCTTTACAACATAGCTCCTTGCCAAGTGGATACAGACACATGTTTAAACACACCTTTCAAACTCTCTGCACCAGAGGTGGCTTTGGCAAAGAATAGGATTTTGGATGGAAGACACATCTTACGTTTATAAATTACTCCAGCCATCTGGACTGAATTGTCAAAACAGTTATATTAAAAGAACAAATCCAAAACAGTACCCAAGAATTAAGTGTTTATAAAAGGAAATTACTGCACTGCTTCCATTCAAGAAGGCCTTACTAAGGAGTCCTATTTACCAAGACTGGCTACAGAGGTGGTATGCATCCATCAAGCTTCAGCATTTTTGGTCTACACCAGATTTCCAGGTTTTGTAACACCTGCATTTTTTTCTCTTGCATATCAAAGATTTTTAGAGAGATGCAGATGTGCACAATGACCAACACAGGAATTTGCTTAGGTTACACTGCTAGAACATGAGTTTCTCATGTTCATGGAGTCAACTTTTAAGCCTCATAGGGAGAAGATATAAGTATTTATTCTAGGGTGTAAATTATTTAGATTACAGGGGGAATGTATATAAAAATTATATGCAAAAACTAGAAGTAAAAATATTCTTTGTATATAGATTCCAGTACTAAGTACTGAGATTTACATGAGTGTGCAAATTATTCATGTTTCCTTTCCCAGCCCCACTTCATAAACCATAGCCCTTAATCTAAAAGAGATTGAGATTATTCTCCCCATTAAATACTGCAGATAATTCAAACATAAAAACTGCTAAAACATTAATTCCCATTGTGTTCCTAGAATCATACAATTTGACAGGACATTTTCATGACTTAATTCCTTTAATAACTGTTTGCATGTGGTATTATGGGAAGGTGGGGTCTGTATGACTGTAATACACGAGCTTTGTAGTTAATTGTGAATCGGATTGCATGAGACTTGAAATCTGTGAATTAACTTTGTCTGATTCAAAACACATTTTGATAGTTTAACTGATAGTTGCCTATTAGTTGTACTAATCAGGTGTATTAACATCTCAGATTTTCAAAAAATCAAAAATACACATGAGAACTATTAGGGAACTGTAATCATACTGTAATATGCATGCATTGTGAGGTGTACTCTAAATCCAAAGTTTACAACTTCAGGAAAGCAGACATTGACGGAATGAGAGCCCAAGAAAAGTAAAATGGGACAGGACAGACATGGATCATGTGGAGAATGATGGCAACAGTTGAAACAAAGCTTTAGTTTAGAAGTTTTATACCGTAAGATACAAGACTCAGAACAATGCATTCATTTTGTTCACCATGTTATACCATTCCCAGGCTCAGAGAAATACCCCACCTACACTGACAGCCTAAAAGAAATGAACTCTTTTACTCTTCAAAAGAAAAGACAAAGAATAACTGATCCAAGTTTGCAAAAGTCCTAAAGGCATTAAGAAAGTAAGCCCAGTGGACTTCAGAATAAACAGTGAAACATAACCCAGAGGACAAGTGGAAATACATCTACAATCAAGAAACACAAAGCGTTTCTTTACAAAGGGTTGTGAGAGTAAGGTAAAAGCTACCCAGTCGTGCTTTTTAAGCTGATACCCTGGCTTTTCTCTGCTGGATGAGATCCAGAATTAGTTGCTCATTATCATACTAGACTGGCAGAATGTAACCTTTTTTGGTTTATGTAAACCAAACATTCTTGAAGAGTGTTCATATCTCTGAGATTTTTCCCAAGACTTGTTACCTAACAAGACAGGGATCATATCACACATTCATTGGCAAGTAGTTGTGACAGATGTGGCTGAACTTATCTCCTTTACAAGTGAAAAATACACTTTTCTGGCACTTCAAAACAAAAATGGGATATAAAACACAAATAATCCTTTGCTTAGTTCCACGTTTACAGGCAGGTGAAGGCACAAAAACAGCTGGATATTACCAGCTCTATAGCAAAGCAGAAAACACGAAACATTTCTGACAGCAAGCTATAGAATCTTAAAGCAAAAACAAATATTTTAAAAGTTAAATGACCATGTCGTCTAAAATATATTGCTAGATAAACTCACATGCATTTAACTTTCCAAAGAAAAATTAAAAGGAAAACATGGAAACCAGCCCTTTCCTTACACTGAATTTAAGGTTGGAATTCCATTAGACTGTCAGCAGGGTTAGTGAAACAACAAAAACAAGTGCTTATTTATCGGTTACTAAGACTACCATGTTAGTAACGCTATAGGGAAATAAAAGACCTGCTTTCAAATGCAGGTTAAAAAGATTTAGCATTTCAATGGCCTTAATAAGAGCCTTGTTAATAATACAGTCTTTCAGAGGGTTTTAAAGTAGCTGTCACTGAGCAATTCCTGCAGACAAAGAAACAATAGTTACCATCCCAACAAGATCCAACTCACTAAACATCCATCTCAACATCAGTCTTACCCCCAGTTTAATCTGAAAGCCTCAGAACACAAGAATCTATTCTTAACTACAGGCACCTGACTGACCAAAATGGTCTAGATAAGCATTTCTGTCAGAGATCTTCATGAGTTCAGTTTTATTGCACTTGTCCTCTTTGTGAGGTCTGGGTATTCTGCAGCTCCTCAGAAAGCAGTCTTACTTATTCACTCCAAGTCTGCTCACTATAATGGTCTACTGTGTAATTTAGAAAAGGGCATCCGAGTTGCTTATTACACTAACACCCGAGCTGCATAATACAACAGTGATGTGTCAAAATAGTTTTCTGCAACAGCTTAAAGATCATGGTCAGAAAGTATAGTAATATTAATGATGAGAGAATGTCTTAATGTCATTTTTTCCCAATTAGAGGTTTGTATCAAAAGCTTACTTTGTTGCTATTTTGCAGTGGACTGGAATTAGCATGTTCTTACCCATGAAAAAGAGGGTGGAGAGATGGTGGTAACTTAAGGTGTTGAGCTCCATGGTTTTTCTAAGCACATCACACCTTTGTGAAATAAGTTTTCAAAGCTTTCTATTGTGATTAGGTGTTCAAGCAAAAACTAAATTAAAAAACCTTGAGATTCTGTCTGAAAATAATATTATGGAGTTCCTAATAAGAACATTTGAAATTTGCAATTGACAGGTTTTTTTACCCTCCCAATCTATACTGACTAATGGTTAATCAGCTGTTAAAAATTTAAATCACTGTTTAATGTTTTCTATTTTTACCTGAGAGAGAACTTTAGCAAAACTACAAAAATATTTTAAAATGTCATGCAAAAATTAATACTTGCTTTTCAGAACCGCTGGGCAATTTTGCAGATTTCTACACTTAACAGATACGCCTCCATACAGTATGTGACAGGCATCACAGGCACCGGGTAAGCTACAGGTCACACTGTTGTGCAGAACAACAAGAAACAACCAAGGAGAAAACTGTGGAGAAACCGAGAATCTAGGAAAAGGTTGGACAAGCGGGCCACTCACATGAAAGTGACAGCCCGTTAACTGGGAGATCAGTTAACGACATGGTCCCCCGGCAATCTGCCAGTGTTCAACTGCTGTCTTCTGGACGAGTGTCTTTATCGTCTGAGAGGCTCAGAAGCCGCACTCTCAGCAAAGTCTCTGAGACAAATAAGAATCCCAGCTCTATGCTCCAAGACATGAGGAGGCATTTTATTTTTGCATGAAAAGTAAACATCCAGTAAACATTTCAGCCATTTTCAATTTTTCAATTCAGTTAAAGGGCGCTGCACGTGCTTTTTGACAGATTAACAGAAAAGAATCCCAAATTGTTAATATTATATACAAAGAACGGATCTGCAGACACTAATTACCGCTGGTCTGAAAAAATAGGAACACCAGTGGAAGACAAACAAACACCACAATCTGTGAAGACCTGGAAAACATGAAAGATGTTTACCCAAAAGTCAAGGTTTATTGAAATCTACAAAGTTCTTTCATGGTTAAATATTATCTTTTACAATTCACAAAAGCAAGCAATTGACTGCTGAAGTCTACATTTTTCATAAATATAACAGGCTCATTTTAAGTTAATTTACTAGCAAAAAATGCTAATTGTTAACATTAATTCTAAGCATAAACACAGATTAAGCAATCAATGGAGATTACTGACAATCTGAAAGTACTGAATGTAAAACAGTGCCAATATTCTGAAATCCAACATGTAATTTTCAGTGTCTATATAGCAGTCTGGTAAAATACAGGTCTTTATAAATTTATAAAACAAAAGCTTTCACTCATTTTCAATATACAATAAAGCAGGAAAATCTAATTTAGAGCCTATATTTCTTCAAAATAGATGGAACAATGAAAAATCAAGAAATAGGAGAGTTGCATGACAATTTATAAAGGTCCTTTCAAAAGAATGCACAAAACTAAATATCTTTCCTCAAGGTTTCATTTATAAGATCACAGCACCCACATGACTATTTTATGCAGCAGACATCAAGAACAGCAGTTCATCTCTTACTCTCACGCTTCTGGCTAACCACAGCCAACATGATATAAACATTCCTGTTATCTTGGCTTATCTTTTATATTGCCAGTCCAATGAACTAAAAAAAGTGATGTCTATACCTTCATTAGAAGAAACAGGTTTCTAAATCAGTTAAGCCTAAAAGATACCTGAGGTCAACAAAAAAAACTATGATTAGAATTACAGCAGCACTCTTAGTTGAACTTTGCAATTAAAAATGCAGTAATAATTAGTTTAACTGCAAATACAGCTGCAATTATGCTGCAGTGAATACACTAAAAATCGAAGAATTATATACTTCTGTTCTATACTTTAATAACTTTAATGCAGAAATGCTGTATACCATTTATTTGATAAAACAGACAAGTACGTTAAAGAGCTCCTCTTCATATACTGTACGTGATTAAATTGGATGTACTGGACTGGAGAATCTTTACTGCCACGCTGAAATATCACTCCCTCTTCAAGGGCATCATTGCTCAGAAACTGCAAACCAGCAACACAAGTAGCACAAGCAACAGGGCTTGTGCATCAGGCTTAACACCAAACCCCAGTCACGCTACGCCAGTTGTGTCTTTTTCCTCACAGTGATATGGAAAGACAACTGACGAATGTACATCTTAGAAGATCAGCAGTCAGTTTCTGATTTCTTATTTATTTATCGCACATCTCCAGTCATTGTTTGCACGTCTGCATTGTTTACATTCAAACTGTTTACTTATTTACTTGTACATTGTCTACTGTTTGTATATTGTCTTGATGCACTGTCTGCATTTTGTGTTTTTGCACTTGTTTTAACAATCGAGAGACTTTCTGTAAGTAAGAATTCCATTGTACCAGTACATGTACCGGGTACATATGGCAATAAAGTTCAAGTTCACTACATGAACAAAAGACGCTAATGAAAAAATATTAACTCCCTGTCCCTTGCCCTGTATTTTGTTTATGAAACTGGATAAAGAAAACACCAGAAAAATGAAGCAACAGCAAATGCAAATTACATTAAGAGAAATGGGGGATTGCACTTAAATGTAAGACCTAGGTATTCCTGTACTTCCCCTTCCAGATACCAGGCCAAGACAACCTGTCAGAATGGTGGAATTTCTACATCAGAAAAAATGAGGTAGGAGAGTTTTTTTTTATTTCTAATTTCAGAAAGGAGATTTTAAACTTTGAATTAAAAAAAAACATGATAACATTTCAAGAATCTGGCAGTAATTCAGCCAAGGCTCGAATCAGATGAAGCCACATGAAATTCCAGCTTTGCGCTCTGTGCCTTTCATGGCACAGGATCATTCAAATCCCATCTGCAAGCATTTTACACCTCGGCCCCTGAGGTAGGGACTTGGCATTTTTTATTTCTGATAGACACAAGTCTATTTTCTTTCTTTGAAAGATCTCCCCCACATAACTTTCATAATATTAACGTGGTACTGTCTCAAGTCCAAATTTTTACGATGCAGTATTGAACCAATGAATGAAAAAGGCAATGCCCGTTCCTTCTTAAGAAGAAGCTGAGTATCCACTGTGCTAGGACGATCACAAACAGTACAACACCAAACAACAGGACTTGAAACATAGGGAAAACCTTATCTCAAGAATAAAAATCCCAAAAGAAATCTCTCTCCACACCTTACACTAAATCAATCATTAATGAAAATAGCTTTACACAAGTCAGTCATTACTTACAATATGGGCACTGAGCCTAACAATCATGAATAAAACACCTATGTACTTCAGGCTGCAAGATTATGTGCTTATTATCTCTTCCAGTAAAGCTGGTTATTGATTCTCAGTGAATATTGTACAGAATATCCATAGATCTAAGACTTGTGCAGAGAGACAAAATGCAAAATTATTTGCAAACGTTGCACCTTTTCCACTATAAATGTTGATTCAAACAGCCAATAATATGCCAAGCAAAATATGTAGCATTCTGCTATAATAACCAAAACCAAATGTCACACCGTCTAGTGACAGGACTGTTAAAGCTTAACAAGGATTGAGCCTGACAAATACATCTCTTGAGAAATAATTCAAGTTGGTTTTAAGGTCAATGATATTCAAAAGGATTAGATTTGTACTGGGACTTCGTTTGTATCAGTTATCCTGCAGAAGCGCTGTCATAAACCTGTTATTTGAATTTATTCAACATGCTTTACAAGGACTCTGCTTTCAGGAGTAATGTTAAGGCAGACAGATTTATAGCTATAAGAAGAAGCTACAGACATCTATATGCAATGGCACAGAACTGACCTTCATGAAAGCCTAAGCTGTGCTTTGTGGAGCTAAAGGTGATATACCAGGTATTGTGGGTATTAACAATAATTAAATCACAACAGGAAGAGAGGAAACGATTAAGGATCAGATTAGCTGCATTGAAGGAAGACTGAAACAAGGTGGAACTAGAAACGGCAGGGAAGTGTATATAAAAAAGCTTTTGCATGTTCAACAGGGACCATTTTAAAACTGCAATTAGAAATGATGGGAATAAACAAGCAGATCTTGGTAGATAACCAGGGAGGATATGGTAAAGCCACAGAAACTATGTAAAAAGTACCTATTTCACTATTAAGGGGGGTTTTCAAACTGGGGAAACCAAAATAAAGGGTAAGTTCTGAAACACCTGGTGCAGCCCAGTCCAATCTCATTCTTCTAGTTACATCCCCATCGGCTGAGGTTGTGATTAGTGTAACGGCATGAGGGACTGAACTGTCCCACTGCTCTCATCAGTTTTCAGATGGATTAAGACCTGGAATTTGTCTGGCTGGGGCTGGTGGAGTATGTCTGTCTCATGACCACTCACTCACACCACCACTGCCACTCTTGTAGGCTGGGTGAGTGGACAGTACTATGAAAGCCAAACAAGTCGCACTGTTCTCCTTTCCCTAGCTAAACTCTAGGTTTGTGAACTAATCTATAAACTGTAGGTTTCACCTGTAAAAAATACAATTCTCACCACTGGAACATAACGGACATATATTAAAACTGGAACTAACCACATAACATTATAACTGCAACATAAGGCTATAAATCTGACCAAGAGTCTGGCTGTGTATTTCAAGTTTTCCATTTACAAATGGTGTTTCAGTCTCTGTTGAAAATGGTGCTAAGAAAGCTTTGGAAATCAACTGTATTGCTCTACTGAGCAACCAATTCAGTAGCTGACTTTGGGCACAAACCACCAAGAACATATGAGATTATAAGCAACTATATGATGAAAAAATATAAAGAAATGTATAAAACATCTAAAAAAATGTTCAAATAACTTGTTGATTTTTTACATCTTTCATACTTATCCCCCCTTCACAAAATACATACAGAAGGAGGTTCATCTGAAATATACAGTTATTAAAGAAAAACACTTCTTTGACCCAGACATGGCATTTCTGCTTAGATCTGTATATTTACCTGTCAAAACTATTTAGGTGGTGAATTGCAAAACAGCAGGTGTGCTTCCAGGCTTAAACCTTCCAAATCTTTTAGTCTGCTTCTTTCTTAATAATGCTCTGAGGCAACTGTTGATATCTCCATTGAGTCCAGCCAAAAGATTTAGGACTAAAGCTTTGATATTCCTTTTTAGTTTTAATGTTTCAGCACTCATCCAGTTCTGCATGTACATAGAACCCATGAGAGACCTAAGTCAATCAAGGTAAATCTCAAAAGTGTCTGAAAGAAATCCAATCTCTATAAAACATGCAAAAGAACAAGCTGGTGCAACATTTGTTGCAGAGGGAATTTCACACCATTGTTCTGCAGTGCACTTCCTTGTCTTCTTTAAAACTTAAAGAATCTCTAGTATTGTTTTTATGAGGTCATAGCAGCTGCTTTAGAATTTATTGCACAGGAATGCAGACTTAAATCAAGATCCCAGATTCTGCCTAGTTATTTTTTTTAATGTCACATCAAATGCATGAATTAGTTTCTATGGATGCTATTGAAGTACTAAGGAAAGGGATGTGAAGATTCCCAGGGCATCTCTCCTGTAATAAGCTGTCTTAGGGTTATACTGCATGGAACTGATCACAAACGGCCATTTTTGAGCTTACCCCATCGGATTTTAATAAAAATTCACATGAATGTTTGTTACATTTCTAAGATTTAGAACAAGATCAAAACCATTATTCCGTGTTCATGGACGGTCACTCAGGTCCAGAAATCACAGTCTAACCATTATTCTCCTGGGCAAACATTTCTGGAAATTTTCATAACAAATGGGGTGAGACCAACAGGAAATTGATTCATATGGAACAAAAAAACATTAAGAATAACTAAAACAGGGAGGGAGCTACTGTATTCAGACCCTCATACTCCTTTGGCTGCTTACACAGTAGGTTACAGAAAGTTACAGACGATCAGCATCAATAACATGGCTGGATAGTTAGTCCCAGAAATGTTACTATTTACAAAAAAGCATGAGTCCAGTTTTCCGTTTCTTAAAATCATCTCCTAACTTTTCACTTTTGATGCTGAAATTCTTGTTTAATTGCTGAAATTGTCTTGCATTATAGACTTTGACTTTGCCAAGATGAATACAGTGCACTCTACTGCATTAATTACTAATTATAAAAATCAACTACATACAGTGATCAAGTGCACTGGGACAAAATCCTATATTAAACACCCCCTTCTTACAAGAATCAAACAATCCACTTGTAAATTTACATTACAAATTTACAAGTTTGGTCCAAACTCACTATGCAATACAACACAATGAGTCATAAGCCAACAAAAGTATTTTGAACCTGATCAATTTTACCAGCCCTGTCTAGTGGCACTTTCACCTTAAAGTCTGATAATGCTATAGGTGGAGACTAGTCCAAAGAAAGAATTAATGCTCTGTTCATCTGTCTAATGACTGGCAAAAAAGGGAACTTTTCATCCTCAGGGAAAGTCAGAAACCACAGTGTTTTTAAAATGTGAGGCGTCTTCTAGTCCGCTAATCTCCCAATGCCTCAGCCTGTACAGTAATCACTTCAAATTAAAGCACCTGATGACGAACTGGGAAATAATACAATATTAATTTTGTATGATCTTGTTTAATGTTAAAAGTCAAAAGAATTTGGTGATGGTAAAAAACATTTTTCAGTTGAAATAGTCATTTTTATAACACAATCCATTTCATTTCTTCTTTGTAAGTGTATTTTAAAAAATTGTGTAGGGACAGATCTGAAAAGTTAGAATCAAATCCTACTGTTATTGCCTTTCACCAAGACAAGATTCAGTTCCGGTCCCAGTCCTTCGAAAGCTGGGATCACCCTGGCCAGATTTAACTTTTTTTAAGAAAGATTTACATTAAAAAAATTCAGAATGTTCCTAACCAGTTTGTTAGAATGAAGAACTAAACACCTAAGCCAGGTGAAGGCTGGATAGCCTCCTCTTGTTTGTCTCATTTCACATGTTCATACACTGTCCTGGCCACAGTAATGTTAATTAATGTACTGTACTCTTCTTAATTCTGATCATCCTAAACAATAAATATCCAAGCCATTGTAAATGTGAAGATGTTTACAGCACCTGTCTGAAAGAGGGAGTGGGTCCCCTACTGTCAAAAGTATTGTAATGCTCTTTTTGAAAATGCACTAAAGAACCATGCTTGTGACACCAGGAAGCTAAGTGAAATATTATCACAGTCAGTTAATGGGTACTATGAAGGTGAAGCAATTTCATTGTGAATTATATTACTTGTCCATACATCATAAACACCCCAAATTAAATCATACTTGTGTCCTTTCACCTTCACATATTCATATCACTTGAGTGTATAGATGCTGCTGTCTTTCTGTCAAGAACATGAGTACATTTCGCTCCAGGGGTACTGCTGACGATGACAGAAATGGTGTTTGTAGAGAACAAACTGAACAGAAAAAAACTCCTAAGTAAGCATCAATACACAATTGTAGCTTACTGTAATACTACCAGACTGAAGCACGGAGAAGACATTATTACATAAAAATGTATAATACCTTAGTATTTCTAGAGGAAGTGATAAAATTCACCATTTCAAAACATCTATTTTTTTCCAGTACTCTAGTCTGGCGTGCATCCAAAATACTTGGTTTCTACCTGCAAAAACTGTTTGGTATTCTGTGTGAAACGCTGCCTCGTCGGCACTACAAAACACAGTTGTTTTAGAATATGTTGAGGCACATTTACATATTTCTTATTTGGCAAATGAATACAATGTGTCTTGTTTAAGAGGGCTTGTGAAAGACATTCCGATAAGTTCAAAACTGTGCCACAATGATTAAATTCCAGGGATTCAGAGTCTTCAAAATGGAGTTGAAAAACCATTATTTTCATTTATGACTATTTTTGAACCAGTCACCTTCAAAGATAGTTTTGTTCAAGTTTTGGAAACAGATGCCATACATTTAAACTGGCATTCCTCCCTCTACTGCAGAATTTCCAAACCAGTGCCCTACTACGGCGAGTCTGAGGAGACTTTGCTGTAGGAAGGGCCATCCTTCAGATGAGCTCAAACTCAGAACCTGACTTCTTATCACTGCTTAATCTTGCACATAACTGTTTATATTTTGAGCACTTTAGACACATTAAATAACCTTGAAAGCCCCATATTTAATGTTACAGAAAAAAACAACTTAATGTAATGCTACTGAAAACACACTAAACAAAATCAAGTAAATCATTAACTTTTAGAAGTATATATAAACATGGATTTGAGCACTATGGATTATAGAAAATTCATAACATGCTATATATACTGTACATAAAGCAAACAATAACAGAGCCATAACGATGAATTAAACAGTAAAACTGGAAATGCTTAATATGCTTGATGCTGTTGTTAATTCTTTTTTCATATTCTGTCTTACAAAGCTGTGTGAAGATAATGATGTTGTGTTGTGAACCCTTTTCTCATTAGCTATGACACTTTTAAGGCTTGAGATCCTTCTGCCTGGGGATCTAATTAGTCTCCATCTTCAATGCTCTGCAGGTCTGAGAAACTAGGCTCTTTGGGTGAAAACTGGAATCTACACTAACAAACTAGCTAACAAGCTAACAAAAGCCTGCAATTTTTTTAGCAGACTAGGTCTGACCCTTACCCAATTTACAATATAATGGGATTGCTACTGTTAGACCCTTTTCTCAGTAAACCACATGACTCTGGTAAAGCAAGCTGGAGATTTCTGTATTGCAATAAAGAAAGGAGGATAGCCGAAATTAACCAGTTAACATGGTCTGTCGCTCACTTTCCTAAGGACAGCAACAGGCTTTTATTCTTGAAGAAGAGCAAAATATCCATATCCAAAAACAGACATTTTTATAATCGGTCAGCAACAGTTTGTTTCCATATAAATTGTAAACAAGGTCAGAAAGTTAGGCAGATAGGTCATCCTTGGGCAATTTACCGAGCCCTAATTAGCCAAGACCCCTGTTCTCTTTCATGTTGCTAAACCACGTGTAGGATACATGAGCTACACCTCCACTCAAGAGACCTTGAAGAAACCTAGGCCAGCTGGGAATTCACACAAAACAATAGAAAGGTTTTTGAGGGCCTAATTGTTACTGTAACTCCTAGCAGGCATGGGTTCCTTCACTACCTTCCTTTTCTCTTATACACGGACCAAAGCAGCAGCAGCGATCATGAAATTTAACCCTGCCCCTCAGCACCCTTCCTCTGCCAGTACCAGAGGCTTAAGGCTGGAGCTCACTGGGTTGGTTCTGGCTTGGCTCAACAAATGACCTTGTGGCAAACCTCCCGAAGACAAACCGTATGGAGCCATGGGTGCATTTTCACGGGATAAAAGCCGGCGTGTGCTGCGGTAAACGGGTGGGAGAAGAGAACTCACCCTCCCTCGCTCTCCGCCTCCTCCGAGCTCTGGCCCTCCTCCCTGGCGAGGCCTGCTCTCTTCTTGCGGGCCGCTCTGTGCAGGGGGCTCGCCCGCCGGCCCCCCGCCTTCCCGCGCAGCTCCTCTCTCACCTGCTCCTGCAGCCTGGGGATGGCCTCCTTCAGGCTCCTCACCTCCTCCTTCAGCTCGGAGACGCACAGGATGAGGGCGTTCAGCTTGTCCAGCGTCTCCGCCTGCCTCCCCTGGAAGGCGCGCACAGCCCCGCCGCTCCCGTCCTCCAGGCTCATCTGCGCGTGCCGCCCATTGTTACTGCTCAGGCAGAAGGGGGGGAAGCTCGCGCCTCCCTGGGCCTTCCTGGTCCTGTACCAGACCATGGCCAGGCTCATCCCTGCCGCGCCTGCCAACATGCCGAGCACCAGCGCCTTACTGTCCGGCTGGGACATCCCGCTGCTCTGCAAGCACAACAAAGGCTCCATGTCATTATCATGCTTATCTGTATGCAGCCTCTGCTGCACGGCTTATGGGTTCTGCACTGCTCCAATAAACAGCCACATATGGGGCTGTGTGGGACTTCAATGTAAAAGGAAGCAGAGGAACAAAACACCCACTTTTGTAACCTTGTAACAATGTTGTGCGAAACTCAATGGAAACTAAGCAGGCATGAATTTAGTGCTGAAAACAGCACTTCTTTACTCAGGGAGCTGTGGAGGTATGGAACAAACTGACCAATCCTACTGCTTAAGGAAAATCCCAAGGGTTCTTCATGAAATGGCTGGACAAGGGCCTCGGATCAATCAACTACAAGCAGCCAAATCAGCAAATGGCCTCTTTTAGCACGTAATAAAAATAACAGATGAATTGTATGGCACTGCTGGGAAAGTCACAGCTAGTGACTTGGCCCAGGTTTGAATTAAAAACACTGACATTTAAGAGGTCAGCCTGCACTTGAATTCAGTCATTTTAAAGTGGCTCCTTTTCCTAATCTCTCTTGGTACATGTGCACCAAATCTACTGGTTTAATTTCTTTAGCCTGCTTGCTATCTTTTTATAAATACTACAAAACAGCATGCTGTGGTTGCAATTTCCTAGAGGTTTTCTTAACTCACTTCCCCTGGTCTTTGTGGTATGAAAAGACTAGACAAACACGGCATCCCTTTAATTGGTCACATTCAGTGGTGGATCATGAGATACAGACTGGATGGACATAAAATATGGTAGTGAGAGTATATGCTTTTCTATTTTGGAGGAGTGTTATTTAGTATTAGCCATAAATGACTTACATCTCAAGTGTTGGTTGGCATTCACCAACCCTCCCACTGCGATGGCAGCCAAAGCGCACCGGTTGCACTCACCTCAGATAAGCTATCACTGGGGAGGATGGCAGAGTAATGAAGCCAGTTTGTAAATGGGGATTATTAGGATCATTATTAGGATTAGGACATGAGTGACACTGAGTGTAGACAAGTGCAGGTAGTCACATGCAGGAAATAAAATCTATTAACAGAAAAGGAGAAATACCAACCTTGAAGAGGACACTTATTTGGAAGTCTTAAATGTTTATGTGGTGATCATTTTCTTCATCTAGACCCTGTGAAGAAGCAGTAATGAAACTTGAACATAGGGCTGCTTGTTGTGGTACATGGACAGAAAAGAGAAACATTAAAAGCAAAGGAACTAGTAAGGGTTCAGGAATAAAACTCCCGCTCCAAATACAAAAGGATTTTTTAGAAACGTCAAAGCACTTCATTTGGGTTTTGGGGTTTGTTATGTAATGACACAAAGTAATGCTCCTACCTGTAGCTTTAGGCAACTCTTCCTTTTGAATCACAGGTCAGACCACGTGGATATTTAACACGATTAGCATACCAATACAGAGCAGACGAGGGGATTAACCCCGCTGTCACACATCCCTTCTTACAGTAGTCAATTGCCATTAGTTTAATAGTCAAACCTAACGACAAGCACACTGAAAGCCCTAAAAACGAGCGAATCCTTTGATATGATGCCGATCCTAAGGGCAGAGGATACGTTCTTTATTTTCGCTTAACTCAAACGAGGGCACTAACAATTAGATATGTTTCAGTTTAATAAAAGGTTAAGAACGCCTAGACGGAGAATAAATAATAAATTGAAAGACCAGGCAAAGCTGCATATCACACGAATAGAGACACGTACAGTGTATCTTTCAGGGTTTGTGCTCGTGAGTGATATTTTATTATCTTAACAGGTAAGTGCTGTCATATCTCATACCGGGGCAGCACTTCAGTTAAAATAGACTCTGTCGAGAGTCTCAGGCTCTAAAACACGACAGAGGAACTACAAAAAAATCTACTTTGCTTAAAAATGAAACTTACAGTTTTTTTTCAAAAGATGTTAAGGTGATGCGGCAATGCTCGTCCTTTCGCAGAGCAGCACTCCCTGTGTGTGACACTTCGCTTTGTTGCACCGTAATATTTCCTGCCATCCTATAGGAGCGGTGAAAAAGGGTTCCGCTGAAACTCTATGTTGAGTAACCGGAGCAAGGTTCCGGACTCCAGCACAGGGCAATCGTAAGAAGTAGTTAAACTGTCACGTCACGGTTTTGCTCCGCCCCTACGGGTAGAATAGTTCAGTGCACCCATTCATAAAACCCAAGAAACCCATCCTGCCCTGCAGCTAATATGGCCATCTAGTTTTAAATATACTCAAAGTAACCTTAGATTTCTTACTTAATATAAAACCTATTTATAGTACTGTTCAACAATGGTTAAAACGCAGAACTGTTTATGGAGTATATTTATAAAACATAACCTGCTAATCTATTTTCAAAAAATCTATTTTCAAGAAAAGGAGACACCAGTTACCAACTGTACGGAAAATGATCGTTTCAATACTAATACTGATAATATCTAACACAGATATTGTGGGCCTGAGCAAAGAACATTATCTTTGAAGGGATTTCAGTGCTTCAGTGATTTAGAACAGAACGACATGCAATATCAACCTGTGCCTGACTACTCTAAATAACAGGCTGATTTACCTCTGTGAAATTCAGGCTATAGATACTCTGGACATTAAAGAATAAAGCTGGCGTTTTCTTAATATTGTCAACAGATGTAGACATTTGTTTGATTGTGTACTTTTTCCTCCTGTGACTGAATGCTCGACAGTATATTTGATGACCGATACAACAAAATGTGAAACATTTGCATGCTTGGCAAGGAGACCACTTTTCCAGAAAATATTTTTTTATATTTTTAATTAGATTTTTAAGCATCTGTTTTAGTCGGTTGTCATTTTGATGGTTTTGTTTTTCTAAATTGATGAGTGTTTCTATATTGTAGCTCCTACTAAATGCATCATTTTAACTTGATTAAAATGCATTCTTCTTCTGACTCCTAGAATGAGCTTTCTTTTTAAGAGTAAAAGTTAGTTACAAGTGAGAGGAAGCTCTGCTGCCCATTCATATGCTAAAGTCTTGCTTGCCTGCCAGTAGCTTCCTGATCCTGCCACCCCACAGAGGAGGCTAAAGCACGATGAGCAGTGATGATCTTGACTGTTTGTACGTCAGGTGGTATGAGGGTGGTCCGGCAGCCAGAACCCCAGCTTTACTGCAATAGGACACACCAGAGTCCACTGCTGTTCCATTTACATACTGTCTTCCTCATCTACAGTATAACCTGTCCTGTCCACAAAGACCACTGAGGACTGTGCTTTTATTGCATTTTTAATGAGAGAAAAACCTTTCAACACACATTTATAAATGTATATACTAAAGTTCTTTTAGTTCACTGTTATTCAGTGGCAAAATTCTGCTGTTGGTTTACTATGTACTTCATGTTTCCCTCTCTCTTTATATCTTTGTTCTGTAAACAATGTTGTATTTTATTTAAAGGTGAGTAGTACTCTGGCATATAATAATTTTCTTGGTATTGTCTGTATACACTCCGGCCAAAAAAAAAATACTGTGCAGATTCCACACTGTTTACATGAATTCACAGTGCCCTGGGGATGTGCCGTTTTCTCTATATTTTCCTTACTGAAGCCAGGAATCTAACCTAACAGACCTGAGGCATGACCAAGACTACAAAAGCAACCAATAGAAAATCCAGACACGTTCTGTCTTGAACTGCTGAGCCCAGTCCCAGACAATTACAATGACATACCAGGCCCAGGTTAGGGTTCCAAGCTTCATAACCAGTCAGGTTTTTGCAATAGATTTCTCAATTTGAAGTATAAATAAGAACTCACAGGATGCCAGCTCTTCTTTGTTATTTGTTTATATAATTTTAACTGTTCTGTAAGCTTGAACCAAGTTTGTGTTCTACTGAGCATTCTTAGCTTCATCGAGATATTTAAATTAAGGTCATCTTTTATCCTGGGGCTGTCTAATCTAATCTGTTTAACGTAACTATTTGAAATAAACTATTTAACTACATCTGTCAATACAAGACTACAAGACATATTTTGTTCAGCTTAAATATGAGAATAAGATAATTGCAATATTAAAAAGTATACAACACAATGTCTGCTAAATGTGCACACCCCTGGAGGACTTAAGGAAGTGCCATTTGATTCGCGAGTCTGCTGAGGTTGGATGAGATTCTCAGTCTTCCACATCCACATTCACAGGATCCGCAGGATGAATTAAATTCCCATCAGCAAATTGTAAACTGTTAGTGGTGGATGAACACCTGCTTGATTATTAGGCAGTGGCAGTTTCATTATTTACTGTGGTCTGTGCATCAGAAGCCTGATATTTGAACATTTCTGTTCATCTATGTGCTGGGATATGGGACATACGTTATGCTGGGCTATCCTCCTTCTTTGAAAAGAGTGGATCGCTTTGATTAAACACACCATTGTGTTCCGGCAGTGCGTTTTTATATAGTTACACAGACATTTTGGGGCATAATAATAATTATAATTGCTTACACTTATATAGCGCTTTTCTGGACACTACCACTTTACAGGTAATGGGGATCCCCTCCACCACCACCGATGTGCAGCCCCACCTGGATGATGTGACGGCAGCCACAGTGCGCCAGAACACTCACCACACATCAGCTATCAGTGGGGAGGAGAGCAGAGTGATGAAGCCAATTCATAGATGGGGATTATTAGGAGGCCATGATTGGTAAGGGCCAATGGGAAATTTGGCCAAGACAGCTGGGTTACACCCCTACTCTTTTCGAGAAACACCCTGGGATTTTTAACGACCACAGAGAGTCAGGACCTCGGTTTTACATCTCATCCAAAGGACAGCGCCTGTTTACAGTATAGTGTCCCCATCACTATATTGGGGCATTAGGACCCACACGGACCACAGGGTGAGCGCCCCCTGCTGGCCCCACTAACACCTCTTCCAGCAGCAGCCTTAGTTTTTCCCAGGAGGTCTCCCATCCAGGTACTGACCAGGATCACACCTGCTTAGCTTCAGTGGGTTGCAGGGTGATATGGCTGCTGGCTCATAAGGATTGGCTCAAGGAGCTAACAGGAGAAGTAATATGAAAGTAAATCAAATATTTAAATTTTTTTATTAACTTTATTAAAGATGTCTTTATGACCTACAAATAAATAAAAAGCGAATCATCTTGAAATAATCTCTTTAAATTCTCATTTTTAGTCCTATGCAATTTTTCCCTCTTGCCACCAGGGGCACTGTAGTGCAGTTTTTCTTCCTCTCAAGCCTGTTTTAATGTCACAAAAGTATACAGCAATTGCAAACGCCAACGATTTTGCACACACAATAGCCTGCATCTCTGCCATTTTATACACCTGAGCCAGCTTCCAGAAGAGCCTGAGACCTACTTCAGTTTAGACCCACCCACACGTGTAAACAAGGCGAGTTCTGGGCCTGTCTCTTTCCTCATTTCCAACAAAAGATCTTAAAGGATGAATACAAACTAACTCCTGGAAGGTTCTAAAGATGAAAAATGCTCTTTAGATTAAGAATTCCAATAATGACAAACTGAAGAGCAAATCAGAACATTTCAAGATTGAGAAAGGGTTACTACATAGAAATATAGTATCTCGAGTAGGTGTATCACACCTGAAGAAGGCTCCGAAAAGTTGTGTTTTCTTCAGCATGGAATAAACCTATTAATTGTGAGAATGTTACTTTTGTTCCACTACTGTATATTGACATTATATTTCAAACAATTTGTCTAGAAACACACCAGTCTAATGAACCTATGTAGCATGGTGTGTAAATCTTAAATGGATTTTTAAATTAAAAATTGCTTACAGTAAAGATGTATTGTGTGAATAGTGTAATATACTATTATGTACTGTACTACTTACTATTCTAATAGCAGTATGCATTACAGACTGTTAAGATGCATTGGGGAATCTATTAGATAGGTTATATTTGACCTCCTTTCCCAATAATTCAACATGTACAGTAGTATCAGAAAAGCTTCCCCTTGTTTTTACTGTTTGAACTTAGGTGTCGTTTTTTTATCCGATATGTTAAATAACACAAAAAACAGTTTTCCCCTAATCATAGCTCACAGGGATAAAAAAAAATTGAAATACATCAAAAACAGATACATTCTGTAACATACCTGGATTTCTACACCATCTCCAGCTGCTGAGCTGTGTTTGGAAGTTTCTGCCAAAAGCAACCTGTTTTTATCTCGGACTCACACAGATCATAAATAAATAATCTGATCAACCTTCATCCACATGGTCGTCTGCTTTCAAGGCTTTTCTGCTGGCAGTGGTGTTCCTGCTGTGACAAAGGGCAGAGAGCCCTCTGAACACACATACAATACAGATGGAAAAGATCCTCACTTCTTATTAATAGTTCGTCTCTGGGTGTTGGGACCTCTTGGTGGGCTTTTACAAAAATAGTCTTACATTTTGATTTCAAAACAAATACTTTAATAAGAGGATATTTTGGTAAAACCACATAAAGCATTTTAATTACTAAAAGGTAGTCTTAGAAGAAATATGGTTTAATTCTTTATGTTTTTCACCTGTAAAATGTTTTTTTCTCTCCCGTGGTCATGCTTTTTCTTTGATCATTTTAGTTGTTTTTTTAGTTGCAAAGATCACCCTCCCCGTGCGCAGACTGGCCAGCATGTTGGAGGTGTAGCTGCAAGTACTTTGCCCCCTGGGCAGAGTATGTCTGCATTCCCACATTAACCAGGCCAAAAGAGGGTACATTTTAACCCGCAGTGACACAGAAACAGATCCTGAAAACGAAAAATATGTTTGAGTGGAACACCTCAGGGGTGGCACACTGGCATGGTGGTTACCATTGCCACCTCACAGCACAGGGGCCCTGGGCTAATTCCAGACGTGGGGTGCTATCTGAGTAGAGCTTGAATGTTTTCTCTGTGTTTGCAGGGGATTCCTCTGTGTGGTCCGGTATCCTCTAACAGTCCAAAGACATATTTGTAGGTTAATTGCCCCTGGTATGAGTTTGTGTGTCTGTGTTTGTGTCTTTGTGTGCCCCGTGATGGACTGGCATCCTGTCCAGGGCGTATCCTGCCTTGTGCCTGTTGCTCGTCGAAGCTCTGGCTTCCTGGTGACCCTGAAGTGGATGAAGCAGTTACAAGGTGCATGGATGGAACACCTTTGTTCAAGTGAAAATTAAAATACATTTTCAACTGCACACACGCACTAAGAGCATCCAAATCTGTGGGTCACTTTAACAAAGCATTGTCTTACATATAAGTAAGAGATGTCATTCCTAGATCTTTAACTAGGATATTTATATCATGAGAAAGCCAAAATAAAAAGGAAGTTCTTGTTAAATTAGAACAATCAATAAGATAAGAACTGTTGATACAATTAAAGCATATGACATGTCATCATCTTCACTTTCAACAAATGCTTCTCCAATTCTGAATCACTGTGTCCTCGAGCATATCCTGGGACGCACTGTGCCAAAGGTGGGATGATCCACCCTAGATGGGATGCCTGTCCATCACAGGGCACAGACAGACAGAACATAGACACGCACACACTCACACTGGGGCCAATTTTACAGAAGCCAATTAGCTTACCAGTATGTCTTTGGACTGTGGGAGGAAACTGGAGCACATAGAGGAAATCCACACAAACACAAGAAGAACATACAAACTCCACACAGACAGAACCCCAGGAATTGAAACCAGGGTGCCACTGTGAAGCTACAATGCTATCCCCTGTGTCACCCTGCTGCCCCCATATGACATACTGTACATTTCAACAAAGCTTTGGATAAGGTCCCTGTTAAATTGTTAACAGCACGTTGTTTGGAGAAGAAAACAGCTTTTAAAAATAACCATCCTGGGAATATTTTTTAAAATAAGTGTATTTTCAATGTCATTCAAAATGAGGCCACATTCAGCTGTAGCGTTATTAAGTGCAATTACAGGAGAATAAAACGATACATTACAGCTCTCAAAATAATCAGCAGTTCCCTTAAAATGGATGGGATGTACAAAAGTGCCTCTTCCAGTTTTTACTCTGCACCTGATTCACACCAGGCTGTCACGCGAACACTTATACCTTCAGAACATTCTACCTACCACATTTATTTTGTCAACACATCTCACACAAATAGCAAACTTGTGCCACTGATGTCTGTGAAATTCAATGTAGCATATGAACAGTGCTGGGAGCAAGGAAGTATTCCCACAGGTGCGTGATGGCTTGGTACAGTACGTGCAGTTTCTTCGCTCAACAACCTGGTGCACTTGACTTTTAGAATATGGGTTATTGTTTCTAGCCCCCAGCCACCATTCACTTAACGCTAGGAAAAAATGGATATGTACCTCAAAGAAATAATTTCCGTAACACCTCTGCAACTGCCTTGACTTCCTCTGGCAGCAGGAGATGAAGTGATAAAAGAAGGGGCAGCCAGCCATGTCCTTACTCTCACTGGGTCAATGCCTAGTGATAAGACACTTCATGATGCAAATACTGTATATCCCACTGCAGCTGTGCTGACTGCTAGAGTTGCAAAACAGTTTTCTCTGGGCCTTAGAAATGGGATTAGCCTGAAACTGTTTCAGCAAATTTAGAAATTGTTTTAGCAAAACAATTTAAACTCTTTTTATATTTAAATAAGACTGGACATCGTCATCACCCAGACTATACCAGTGAATCTTCTTCCTTCTTCCTGTCTCTGCCCAAAATAAGAGTGAAAAGCCTGGGAAGACTGTCAAATGCCATATTAATAAATATATATTATATAATAAAAAAGGTATTAATAACATACATACAGTGTAAGAATATTAGAACATCAGTAAGAATTCAGCCCATATACTGTAGCTTATATTTGCCTAAAGCTTTATTTTTAAAAAATAATCTCAACCCATCTATCACAGTTGTAAAATGTTAATTAACAGTTATTTGTTTACATGAACCGTACCCTCTTGAATGCTACTGTACGTAAATGTTACATCACTACAAAGGACTGAAGCCATGCAGTGAAAGAAACCACAGCAACCAAAGGAGTGCATGAAAACTCTCTCATGTGCTGTATCTGCTCCTGTAACACATTAAGGTGAACAGGCTTTGCTTTGTAAATGTCCTTTAAACAGCTGAGCTGGACTTGTGGGTGCTGTGATCAACAGGAGGTTTTCAGTTTTTTTATTTTTTAATATTAAAAAGAACAAATGACACAACCTTATACAGGATTTTGAAAAAGTAGAGGTACAAAGGTTCCTAAAAATAATGAGAATTCGCATTGAATGTACAAAAACAGAACTCTTAGACCAGGGAATGTCCACTTTGTGGTCAATCTGAGCTGGAATCTTTTTGTAATATGAGGACCCAAATTGTACACAGTTTTGTAAATGATCTTGCAGTTCCACAGTAAAATTCTGAAATTACATCATATGATTTAAATTCTAAACTTGTAACTATATTTGTTAACATTCTGGTTGCCTTTCTTATTGTTTCCTCACATGTTTTATAACTGCTATCTGAAATGTTTTGTAAATGTTTATTGAAGTGAGTATTGTACAATAAATGGGTCCACATTTGTAAATCATAATATACAGTAGTTTAACTGCATTAATTTTCTGCTGTGAAGCCTGCGTTTTGTGCACAGGAATCATTAGACACCTAGTGGGGATATTAGGAATAGTCAGTGAGTTGGTCTCACATGTTCATATATTAAAAATGTCCAGGAATTTCTAAATTTACTGCTGCCTCTAGGAAATCTTCTTCTTAGATGTTGTATTATATATATGTTAAAAGCATGTGTGTAAAATTCTTTTTTTTAGCTTGAAATTCTTCTCTAGGGGGAAGAGTGCAACATCACAGCAGGTGACTATCTTAGTGTAGTGAGCTTGATTTAGATTTGTCACAAGCTATAACTGGCTGCTGAAAATGTAAATTCTAAAATCTAAAAATAAATATTGTATATTGCTCTTCATCTAAAATTGTAGGCTTTAAGTAAAACAGGTGTGAAACAAAGGCATTTGTTGTGTCCTTTATTAATAGTTCTGTGCAAACATGGCACATTGCAGCACAGACAAATAAATGTCATAATGTAACAGGCCAAGTACGCAGATTAATCGTGATTATAATCCAGTGTGTATAGCTCATAATTAATCCCTAGGGTTTGTGCTGTACTGAGACTAGAGCTGTAGAAATGCACTCTGAGGGTAGATGTCCCTGTATGCAGTGCAGAAGTAGGGCTTTGTATGAAGCAGCTGCATTAGTGGGTACTGTATATCAGCTAACATTAAGTGAACACTGTATAGCAATCTGCACAGTTGTTGTGGCTTCATGCGAAAGTACAGCCTTTTAACTGTTATAAAAAAGCAGCTGAATTCCCAATGAAAAGTTCTGAGCTAAACAGGTTTATATAATAAATGTTCATTATGTTTAGAGCAGGTGGGCTACGTGCAATAGCCCAACTTTTAGATATCTTGTCAGTAGGAGGAGAGGGTATCCCCATGGCCCCCTGGGCTCACATTATTCAAATTAAATAGGCCTGCATCTAGTAATCATCTAAATAATACAGGTAACAAAAACCACTTCACCGAGAATAGTTAAAGCATTAGGGTTTAGGGTTTCGGTAACCCTGCCTACCTGGTGCCTTGTTTCTAGGTAAATGATTTTAAAAAAAATCTGTACTGTATGTATTTCCATGTTTCTTGAATTTGTGTACATGATTTTAAAAGAAACCTGTACTGTATGTATTTCCACGTTTGTTGAATTTTACACTTCCTGACAACCTGATCACGGTCCTGTAACTGTAGGTGCTGTTTTGGGATATGGAGTACCTGTAGGTTCTTCAGATGACACTCTTCCTCACCATCATCAGATTAGTAATGCACTCTTACAATGACATCCTTCTAAACACATTTTTGCATGTAAGAGCAAGTCCCTTAATGCAGAGGTTACCAACCCCGGTCTTAGGGGATCCATCTATATGCTAGTTTTCATTCCAGTTAAGCTCTAAATCTCCAGTGTTAATTGATATCTTTAATTGATCTATTTGGTTCTTTGACTTGTTTCTGCATTCATTGCTGACTTCCAAAAGTACTCTTCTTAAAATGTATGATTTCCAACGACTTCAGCATACAGAACCCAAAGCAGCCTCTCCTCAGCTTGCTTACTGTTATTTCTCAATAAAAGCTTTGGCGATCAGTTTTTGATGGACAGACACAGGAGGGAGAGTACAAATTGGTATATCATTTCAGGAAAAACTCCCGAGTCAGGCTTTGCAGAGTAGAAGGTAGATATAAATTCCAAATCCTATTTGACCTTTTATGTGCTGAAAGCAAATTTACAAATATGCCCCAAGCAGGAAAACTGAAACCATTTAGCCTGTGATTAAGAGATTTGCTGTAAAACAACAATCAGTAGCATTGGTCCCACTAGGACCAGGTCTGCCTTATGGAGAAGTTACAGGAGGGTTACCTCTCTCATTGACAGCACTGCAAGCTCATACAGGTTTCTAGCATGTCCCAGGAAATGCTATTGTTCAGCAAGGAAACCCAGTCTTCAGAATCAGAACATCAGAACAAGAGAGCTCAACCTGCACTATGAGTGAGCACCTTTTTTGGTTGAACCCTGCCATGTCTAGGCATACAGTATCTAGCAGGAAAGGCCTTCCTTGACATGTTGTTTGGTGTGACCCAGCTTGGCTGAGGGGGTGACACTCTGGCCATTAAAGTGGGTTATCCAGAACCCCCAAATAAAGCAAGATTATGAGCTATGTGAGGGTGCTGGTGGAGGGATACATAGAGAGGATTAATGACATATTTAGGCCAGAGAGGTACTTTAATCATGGCCCCACTATGCAAAGGACAGAAAAGTTTTTGTTATGGTTTTTCAAAATCTTGTTAAATGCTTCACAGATACCACGTGCCTTCTGCTCAGCGAATTGTGTCAATGCTTTGAGGAATTCAAGGAATTTGTGACAGTGCTTACTTGAAAGGTTTCCTTTCAAAAATGTGTTTGAAAATGTATTTAGAAACAATGTTTTTGTTATACAGAGATTCCTTTTTGGGGGAAGAATCTATTTTTATTTTATTCAAATAATTTTTACTGCTTTGTTATCCCTTTAAATGCAACATTCACTGTTTCATTTTTTCCAGCAACTGTTAATCTTGATTTGCTCTGAAGTCACTTGATCTTAGTTTCCTAATGAATGAACAAAAATATACCAATAATAAGTATAATGTGGAGCAAAATTATGGACCCTTTAGAGTTTTAAGTTAGTTTAAGGCCATAACCTTCAGTGTACTTTAAAATGTAATGGACCGCAAACAATAAATGCACTGTATGTATAATTCGTAGATTATTTTTATGGGTAGTCATAGAAACGTTAATAAAAAGGAAACACAGACATGCAATTATACATAATAAAACAAAAATAATGTAGGGTTTGACAGATGTTCCTCCAATTTGTTGTGTATAATTATAACTGTTGAAAAAATGTCAATTTTAAAATAGTTAAGCTTGTTAAAATTTAATTTATAATTGCTTCATTGATACATATTTGGACTTCTAGTTACTTTTTGGAATAGGTTTGAATCTTGGCTTCCAGTTAAATATTTTTTTCTTGCAATCGAATTATTATTATATTTTAAAATATGATCAATCTGTCAGCAATAGGCATGTATTCAAGAAATAGTGAGTTATTATTCCAAACAATTACAATTATAATTTATTGGGATTTTGAAATTAGTTTCCACCTGCAGGACTGAAAAACACTTCTTTTGACATATAATGTGTACAGAATATTCTGTTCTAATGAAGAGGTAAATGAGGACCATCCCTGTAGATTTGTAGGCACTTTGCTTAGATGCCCTCAGATCTTATCTTCAGAGGAGATTTCCTGCATGGAGGGAAGATTTAAGAAAAGAAATAATCCAATTCCTGATTTAAATCATTTCTGTCACAATACACCCAACCTCAAAATTATATATAAGGAAATATTTATTTTCAAAATGGTGTAAATACCTGAAATCTCATTCTTTATCTTAAGATACTGTATACCCTGATAAAATAAATGCTGGCTCCTTTGTATGTGACACATTGATGCAATGGAACAAGTAATAGGTTTATGCCAAGCTGAAAAGAAAAGAAAGAAAACACAACATTTTGGCTATGGAGACTTCTTCGGGTGTAAGAGCTCTTTTGGCTGTGGAGCCTTCTTCTCCACAGCTGAAACATTGTGTTTTCTTTCTTCTCTTTTCAGCATGGAATAAACCTATTACTTGTTCCTTTGCAGCATAAGCATGCTGACGCAGCTACCCACCTGAACTACATTGATGCAATGTTTATTAAATCCTCCTTTTCCAATTTAAAAGTTTCTTATACCAGCATGAGCTTTGCTTACTAATGCAACACATTTTGATCACCCTATTCTTTCTTTTAAGATTATATTTAAATTTTAAAGTACACAATATAGAAACAAGGTAACTACATTTATTTTGTATCTTTCGAGGAGCAAGAGAAAACCCTGTACTTACTGTATACACAGGATTACATAACAATATTCTTTGTTCTCCTTAATTTGCAAAGACTTTTTAAAATCCTTTTCCTTTGAACTACCAAGACACCCTGCAGTGCTGGCAGCTTATCATGGCTCAATAGGTATCGAAGAAGAACTGGCTAAACTTCTAAGCAGCCTGTACAGCTGCTTCTGACAAAATACCCATTTGCTGATACAGAAACAGAGTACAAAGTCAGTTGTCTGTTATGCATCTCGGAAAAAACAAGAATAGGACATCCAATGATAGACACAGCTCGCAGTTATGTTGCATAAAAGGGCTGTGTTAGAATTTTATAAAACATAAATAAATATATAAACAAATGTTTTATACCAAATGTACCATATGTGTTGTAACAAAGAACAGAGGAAATATTATATACACTATGACAGTTATTGCCCTGCATGGTTAGACTACAACAACTAGGAGGATGACTGGCTGCCAACAATACATTTCCTTCCCAAAAACAGCTTACAAACTAAATTAGAAATCAAAACTGTGGTGAAGACCTTGAGTAGAGGGACAATAACACTGCTGAAAGGAAAGATTTAAAAGCGACCTTCACTTCCTTAAGTGTGGTTTTCATTATTTTCATCACAGGCTTATTATCATTTGCAACTATTGAATAATGTACCTGTACATACATGTAGATAGATTTACAGAAAAAGAAAATAGAATATATTTTGCTTGTCTCAGTTTATTATGTAACTAAATTAAGTTGATTTCCTGTTTTTAGAAAGCTCAATTTTCACTATAACCCATCATCCAAATATTCTTGGCATCTTAACCAGCCTCTCTATGATCATTATCGAACAAAGAGAGCTGCCTATGATCCACCTCAATATTTAACAATACTAAAAAATATTTAACAAAAGATTAATTTTGCCCAGAATTTTGGATCACCATACTAAAACATTTAGGATCATTCAGCTTTTTAAATGGTGCTTAAAACTTCGATCATTTTTAGATAATTTTCAAATTTTCTAGGGTGACAAAAATACAGTAATATAATACTGATCAAAGAATACAAAACAATCCGTACAATCCATTAGTCTAATATTTTTATGTCAAAGCAATGCAATATTTCAATGTCCTTAAAGAAAATGGTAAAAATCTTTTTACATTAAACCATCCGTGGAAGTTTGTGGTAGAAGTTTGGCATTAAATGTAGTCATCTTGGAAATAATAAATGGGCTCCCCAGGTAATGGGAACAGGTCTACTGTTGGTCTTATTCAGTTAAGATGTTTCATGTAGACAGCAGAGTGTCTCAAGGAGACTCTGATAAATGTCAGTGGACATGAACTGTTGACAGCTCTTTATAGAAGCCAAACATTGAGGATAATTTTCTAAAAAAAGGACTCAGTAAAAGCTGATTGAATCTTCTTTGCTTGTTTTTCTGGACAGGGATCCCACATGGTTATATTTGAAAACAGACAGTAAGGCAATTAATAATGAAAACAGATTCAGTTCCTATGCTTCAGTTTTCTCATGCTGAATGAAGGCTTTTGGGCCGTACTCCAGGGAACATTCCAGGTGATTTCTTGTAACGTCAGCCTTTGCTGATATGGTATGTAAGTGGAGGGCTGTCTATCAGCCCAGGGTCACATTTCCAAACCAAAGTAATGTCTGGCATGCCAAAACCACAGGGAACAGTCTTGATTAAAGAAGAAGCAAAGTTTTCAAAACACACAGGAACAATGAACTTCGAAAAAGGCTGATAAACTCAGAGAAACAGCAGTAGTATACTGTAAATTACTCTAAATGTCTACAGTGCAGATACAGTAATCTTTTCATAATGTTCTTTTAGCTATGAGGTTAAAGTCCCATGTCCTGCTGTAAACTCACTAAATATCATAACTTATACCTTCAATTCCTTTTGTCATGTAGTTTCTATGGAGGGATCTATTCTCCTCAGAGGTAAAACCCTCCCCTAGGATTAAGGCAAAAGGACCACAAAATAGAGAAAATGACATTTCACCATTTCACAGAGTGAAAAACAGTGAGTCACACTTACAGCATTGCATGGTATAATTTTGGTATTACAGAGACCTCTACAAGCCAAGCTCCACTGTGCAGTACTTCTCCATCTCTGCAATTTTTGAAAGCAAAGGAGAAAGAATTAGATTTAAGTGTAGATAAAAACCTGTTTAAATAAACGTTTTTTTTTAGCAGCCAAATCAGCACGAAACATTGCTAGTCTTCCGGTCTGGCCAGAGAAGGTATTTCTAAGATTTTGGTGTTCCATGATATTCCTTTTTACTTTCTTCATTCTTTTCATCCGTGTTTAATGGCTCTCTGCCCTTTCAACTTACACATTTTAAAACAAAGTATTTTTGTTTTGTTTAAAGTGCAAGAAAAAATACATTCACACAATCTCACAATCTTATGTATCAATATCGTGTTTATGTACCACAGACACTGTAGCAGACTGCTCTGTTGAATAGCACATTAAATATTCTCCTCCCCATTTTGCTATTACCACTTTTCTGAAAACCTTTGAATCTACTTTGAAAACCTACTGTAAATTAGTGGTTCCCAGCCCTGGTCCTGGAGGAACACTGTGTCTTCTGGGTTTTCTTCAGCTGAAATCTTAATCACAGAGATTATTTTAGTTTTCTATTTTGGGACATAGTTATACATTTGGTTTCGGCTCTTAAAAGGTCAAATGGATTTGTAATTGGTATTAACCCTGTACCAATTATTCAGTTTCAGAGCAGCTCTCACTCATGTGTGTTGCCCGTAATGTAACCAGCTGGGCATCTGAAGAAGGGAAAAACACTTACTGTGTGAGTGTCTGATACAGTGTCATTTCCACCTCTGTGTGCTCACCATCGATTGATAGTTAGGAAGAGTTGTTTAGTCAGAAAAAAACAGCAAGCAAGCTGAGGAGAGGATGCATATAATTCTTATAAGTTGTTATGAGTCTATAACTTATATATAAGTTGTTGGAAGCAGTACTCTTGAAGAAGGGTATTTTTCAAACTCATGATTAACGGAAGAAACAAGTTTATAGAAGTCTAAACAAGCAAGCAGATCAGTTAAGTCATCAATTAGTACTGGAGATGTAGAGCTCAGTTTGAATGAAAACCAGCAGACACAGTGTTCCTCCAGGACTGTGGTTTCTGTAAATAATACCTTTAGCATGTCTGTGGGTAAAAATCACTCACACCACCTAACCCCAGAGAAGTTTATCCCGGTTCATTGGTTAAAAGCGAAGCCTTCCTTTACTGTTGAAGCAGATTTCTGGATCATACTTTTTTTTTAAAGCAGGTGTGCCAGAACAAGAATTGCCTCAGGCAATGAGGCAGTTCATCTAAGTTCATGTAAAATGATACAGCTTACATTGTATAACGTGCAAACTGGATGGTATTCAGAGGAAAAGATTATATAATCCTTTTATCTGTTTACATACAAGTTAAACTCAGAGCCAAAGAAAAACTCTGGTATTATAAACTTGGCTCATATTCCAAACAAAGATCATTTACTGCTTCAGACAAAGAAAGTATAACTACTCTGACCAGGGATCTGCAACTTGTCTGTGCACGGACCATGCTTGTCAACCAATGCTGATGATTGAGAATACGAACGCGGAAGTTCAATTATTTTTTTGATCAATTACCAGTTGCCAGTAGAAAACAAAAGCACTCCCCTTGAAAAGGTGACATCCCCACCTATACTTTGGCTTGGTCTGTGGCAGAGCTATTGTTATGCCTGTTATTACTGAAAAGGGTGTTGACCCTTGACCTTGACCACTCAATTAACCATAACGAAAGGAGGAGCTGGTTCTGATACAGAGGTTGACTGATGACAACAGAAGATTCATACACAATGGAAACCTTGTTCACGACACACAGTGTGACAGACTGCTAACTGGGTGTTTGAGCTGTATAAAAAACTGGCCTCGATCTGTTAGCAAGTGACGTCATACAATATCCAGACCAGCCGAATGTACTGATTTGTGACAGGAAGGCTGTTTTCTTTTCTATGTAACACAACAATGATATTTCAAGTGTATTTGCCCGGTTTTCCTCTCTTCTGTCTCACACAGCAAGCTCTACCACATACTGATTCTTCACTGATGCTAAAAAGAACTTCAGAGTAAAAGAAACATAATTATTCCTTGATTTAATTTTTATAAGGAAACCTCATGTTTCACTGTAAAATAGTACAATTCTCAGATTCTGATGCAGTTATCTGTTATGGTTCTTATTGCAGAGTTTTGAACATGACGAATGAGAAGAGGTCACTCAATCTTCATTCATGTCTTTAAGGATCCTCTGGTAGCAAGGGGAGCTTTATCCAAATTCCCACAACTCTCTCAATAAAAAAGTGTCACTTGTTCTCCTTAGTAATTCTAAGCATAATATCCATTTGTGTTTCCTTGTATTAGGGATGGCACAGTGATGCAGTGGTCAGCATTGCTGCCTTGTGGTTCTGCAGCCCTGCGTTCAATTCTGTACCTAGGGTGCGCTCTGTGTGGAGTTTGCATGCTCTCCTTGAATTTGCGTGAGTTTCCTCTGGGTGCTCTGGTTTCCTTCACCAGTCATATTAATAGACTAATAGATTAATTGGCTTCTGGGAAAACTGGCCCTGGTGTGAGTGTTAACTGTATGATTTTGTCTGTGCGTGCCTTGCTGTGACCCTGAATTGATTGCAGCAGGTAGATAATGGGCGTACAGGTGTATTGCTGCTGATCTTGATGGTCATATTCAAAATTGAACTAAAATGTGCTAGGTAACAACTTTTTATAGCAAAGTATAGCGCACATCTATATTTTAAAAATTAATTGTCCTTTATGACGATTTACTAACAAAATAGCAACTTGACTTTTTAAAGTAACCTCTGAAGCTGAGCATGTTAAATGCAGGGATTCTGCACACTCTGAGTTTTGTGTGTTGTCTGAATAATACCACAATACAGGTTAATTTAGAAGGAAAAACAGATAGAAATAACATGAATTAGAATATTACTAAACTACATTCAATAAAGAAATTCTTGAAATGTAGTGTTCAACTGACTGATATAAAATAGAACACTCTTTACTGAATGTATTATACACCTAAAAATCACCGGACAGGCATGCACTGTTATTGAACTGTACCATGATAAAGACGCAAATACAGTATATACATTCACACACAGACTTCTCTCACAAATTAACCCTCTGACAATTATACTTGGGTGTACTGGAGTCCGTTCATAGAAAGACTCGACAGACGACAGCGCACACAATGGAAAAGCGCACGTGAACTGGAACAGACAACAGATGTCACTGTTGCACATCCTTTAACTTCTGAGAAGCGAGGCCGTTCAGGAGTGGATACATACATGATTACTGACTGAGTCCGTGTGAGATTGTGACTCAATTTTGGTACAGAGCCCAGAAGTAATAGGAAACCTGCGTTTTCTTCTGGACAGCGAACATTCATTTAATTTATATGTAGCCATTTATCAGTTATGATTAGAATTTGTTCCAAAAAGTTACTTAATTTACACATTGCCCAAAATACCATCTTCTAAATTCTTAACATTTTTGCTAGCTGTAAAGTATATCTGCTGTTTATACAGTATGTTTTCATGTTTTGAGTAACAAATGAAGTCACTATATAAATACAAGAACACCCCAAAGTGGAAGAATGGGGAACAAACGGCGAATAATTATGAAAAAAAGAGGTACACAGAAAACTTAAGATAGCGGTCCAATAATCATATTTCGCAACAGCCAGTTATCAAAAGCTGCGTTTGAGCTTCAACTACTCTATGTGCGCTTAATCACCTTACTGTATATACATCCCTGTAATAATGTATTTCGACAATAGATGGAGCTCCATGGTTCCTGCTATAAAACCTTCAGTATTTTCTAAAATTATAAACTTCCATGTCCAAGTACTTCTTTTGTAATTGAACAGTTTTCCCTTTTTAAAAAAAGGTTGAGTTGTGGTAAATGCACATCTTATGGCTCTGCATTCATACTGGTAGTGTTGGGCAGTATGATATATATCATTTTAGCGGAAATCATTACTCTTGTGAAACGATTGCGACACAAGTCAAAACATTTTTTTTTACATCAGATCATTTCTATTTTTAATTGTATATTTTAAAATATTAAAATCTATTTTTTACTAAAGAACCTTATAATTTGGATGTTCCAATTGCAACTTGTGTCATGACCTAAGATCTGTTCGGTGCAATTGCTATTTTAAAAAAATACTCTGCTTTTAATTGTATTTGGTCTACGATTTTGGTCTACGATATGATTTTGATTTATAATTACATTAAAGTCTGTTTCTATATACTTCCCTTTTTTTGTATCAATATCGAACTGTGCAAAAAGCCTCTATAAAACAAGAAATAAAATGACAAAATAAAACCTAAAACGCTGGAACAAACAAAAGCCAACATATTCCTCACCTTTCTAATTCTGTACTCATGTAGTGCCACCTTGGTCTGGTTTTGTGTGTAAATGTCCTTCTGCATACAGCTGTCTTTATAATGTTACTTCAGGTTACTATCAGACCCTGTCTGATGAAAGAGATGCATAGCTGGTTACTACATTGTTATATTTGGCCACAATTCCTAATTAATATTTTCATATATATTTCCTGGCCCTAAGAGAAACCCTTAACGATCTGCCTATCCACTATACCTTTACTGAGTTACAATGCTATACACAATTCTATAATATATTGCACAGTAAATTGTCTGTAACATCTAAAATACCATGGTATACCTTTTTAAGAGTATCTTCCACCCCTACATACTAGTATTATTTTCTGTAGCTGTAAGTTCTGTAGACTATAGAAAAGTTCTATACTACCTCTCATTGATCTGTCAGATATAAATCCTACCTTCCAAAGGAAATTGTTAAAAAGGAAATTAGCCATATTGGGAATTTCTGATGGCTGAGAAAGTAAATGGCATTTTTACATTTCTCATGTTTCAAATCACCTCCTCCCACAGATGTGTTGTGTACTCAGAATAGGCTTTGAGCAGTGATTTATCTAGCTGCATAATAATGTGTGATCAAAGAAAACCGCATGTGCAAAATACAAGTACAATTCCACATCTGGGCAAGAACTGGGCTTATGTTTCTAAGTAGTATCAAATTTTAGGACCAAGCACTTTCTGTTCCTAGGTATTAATTCACCATCCAGCCCCACAACCAAAAATAAGCCCCATATTCAAAAAAAGACTGTTCTCACATCTCATCAGACAGTTTTTTCTCTATTACAGCACTATACCACTGTTGTGAGTACTCATGAGTTTCTGTTTCACAGGAGAGATTACCTCACACTGGTTCAACTGCATCACCTTCTTTAATTCTCCTCATATACAGTAACAAGAATAAACTCAGTTAGTTATATGGTAGCAAACTCAGAGTAGCTAGTGCCTGGATTAAATCATTTTTGACCCATTCAGCAATCACAAATTGCAAAAAAAGTACAGTACATAGTAGATATTGGCGAGATAGTAACCAGACCTCTGCAGGAAACAAAAAATCCATTGTGAATACCAGGTTTGTAATTGGCTATGAGTGACTGAGGCACAGTTTTTACTTAGTCTAGGTAATATGCTGTAAATGCAACGTGAGAGCAAGACATTTAGAGAAACAAATACTGATATGTGTTTTCTGAGATACCTGTTTCGTATGTATGAACCTGTACACATTTTAAATTCCCCAGCCAGCTCTCTGTTGTGACTCATTTTTTTACCATAACCTATAATGGATTAAATAAACTTTAATATAACTTTGTTGCCCAAAAATATTTCTGAACTCAAATTTCTAAATTGGTAATAAGTCATGGTCTTTTTTTTGTACTAACAGACACAATAATAAATGCGTTACAATGCAATCTCTCAAAATACAAGCACTGGTGTAAGTGGGAAGATTTTATATTTTTCTGTTGAGCATGGAAATTCATTTTTTTTCCTAGAGTGCTTCATCTCTCTGTGCAGCCAGTCCGTTTGAAAGTGAGTTTGAAAAGAAGTGGAATGCCAGACAAATTGCAAAAAACTGACGTATTCCGTTGTCGTCATTAGCTGATAAGGCTGCTGTAATTATTCTTATTCAAAAAGGGAATTGCAATGACTATCTTGGTTTGTTTTTTCGTTCACCAGGATTTTTCTGTTTATCTATTGATCTGGAATTGTGTGCCATTTAAGGGATGAATTGGCAGTTTCCTTTAAACCATCCTTCGCTGTGGTTTCATAGATAAACACCACATTAGCCTGCACAGCTCGAAATAGCAGAGGGTGGGGAATGGGAAACTTACTGTATATGTGGGATGTTAACTGTGCGCTTTAGTATTTAGAAACCATATCCTCACCAGTGGAATGGTCGCTGAGTTGCCTTCTGCATACCAGTGGTCAACGGCAACCTACCCACCCACTGCTATTTTAGTTTTCTTAAAACTCCAGCTGCACACACTGTATCATTGTGTAAAACTGCCTTTCTGTGTTTGGAGATATGGAATAAGCAGAAGGTTCTGCCCATGGCTGAATCATCGAAAGAGGAATGCTGGAGACAAGATATTTATCTTGTCTGATTATATTTGTTGCACGCTATGTTTCTTCTTCTTAATGGCTTTGAAAGTGGAAAATGTCTGACCAAGACATATCCTCCCAGAGAGTCTGGGAGACTGGGCTTTTGGAAAATGGAAAAAAAAATATTTCCAAAATAAAAAGACTACACAGGAACCAGAAAACAGTTAATTGATTTGACAATAAAACACTCAATGACACAATGCACTGAATACTAATCTGTGAAAGGCCTTTGCTTACCTTGTGCTCTGACATGTAAAAAAGTTTTTAATTATCTTACACAACACTGTAATTTTATCTCATATTTAGCTTTAATTGATAACTCATATATAATGATTAATTACTCAAAACATAAATATGGTAGGAGCTTATTAAGACTCTATCCATAAATAGAGAAATTGCAGCACATGCAGAGAGAGCATAAAAGAGTTTGTTGCAATTAATGATCGTTTCTATTTGTATAACATGGTCCTGCTATCTAGATGTGTAACCAAACAAATTTAGAATAATTATACATAATTTCTTGTATTAGGAATTTGTCTTTTCACATACCCCAGCTTGCTCTCCATGAGACACACAGACAGGGAGAGAAGCCTGGGGTCAGGGTGTAGGGTCAGCCATTTATAGAGCACCCCTGGAACTGTTGGGGTTAAGGGCCTTACTCAGGGGCTTAACGGAGTAGGATTCCTCTACCTGCCATGGGATACAAACTGGCAGCCACCGCAACGCCCCACTGAAATAACCCCCTTTGTAAAATAATGTTACTTTCTGATCGCCTTTTTTATGTCTGTACTAATGCTTATGGAAGCTACGTTTTGTGACACCTATGAGGCTCTGATCATCCTGTCTTACTGTGCTTGCTGCCAAGATTTATTGTGCTGATGTGATACGAGTGCTTGTCCCAAAGGATAGGCCACCCCATGCCCCCTCTCCCACAAGGACAAATTTAAACCACATGAGAGAAGCATAAATGCTCTTTGATCTGATACCATGTGTACATCTGCAATGCTGCTGGAGACTTCAGCTTTCTAGTTATGGTCCTGCTCAAAGGATTACGCATCATAGTGGTAAACTGCTCAAAATTAAAACTAAAGAAGAATGAAGAATCTTTTACATGGGGGTGGAAGAGATTATACCTCTAGAATAATATACCCCTGTGTATTAAAAACAGCTCTTTTGCAACCTCAGAGTTGAAGTCTTTCTACTTTTGTACTGTATCTGGGTAGGATCAGGCTAAATCTATTGCTAATACAGGGATTACACTGCATCTAAGGCAATTAATCAGATATATTTAATTTTGCCAAGGCCTGTTCAAGTCTTGTTCATACTAATAGGCTGCTACAGTCCAATAGTGGTGAGAAAGGAAATATCTGAATCAGTCTTAATGTGGTGTGTGACCAGAAGAGCCATTGAACAGAAGGGTCTGGTTACTCTCATTCTGAATTGTTTTAATTTTCATGAAAAGACTTCTGACAGGCTGCTGCACTCGATTGGTATTAAAACATTTGTGGCATGTGCTCTGTTCCAAGTGCTGTTTAGTTTTGCCTTGACCTGGGATTTCTGAAGAAGACTGTAATTTTTTTTGAGTGTGTGGAAGGCCAAGGAGGTACTGCAGACTTACAAGCACATAGCGGGTGTTCCTAAAATATGCTATTTTCCCCACACACCTACTGTAGCAAGTTGCAACAGATGGGTTGTTGACTCCAAATCTCTTGTGAGGATGTTTTTCTGAAGTTCTGAATGTCACTGATTAATCCTATGCTGAAGCATCATTGCCTTTTGAATTCTAAAGCCATCACTCTATCACATTAAAAACACATGTTTTATGCATGAAAGTACATATTGAAAACACATGCTAATAAATGAAGAAGCACCAAAGAAGCAGAGGAAAACATTCATCTTTATTCTAGTTATTTCATACGGATTATTAAATAATTTACAAGATTTCTTAAATAGCCAAGAAAACAAATGTTGCATTTCACAATGAAGGAACGGTGTACAAAAACACTCCATTTTTATTTAAGCTGTGCAACCACACAAATATCATAAAATCTCAGAACCCAAGGTAGGTTTTTGTAGATGTTTGCCAGCAGTATGCTTATATCTGCTTTGGGTGTACCACTTCATGCAGTGTATCTTTGTATGCCACTGGTGCCAGAGTAGGGAAATGCTATTTATTTTGTGTAAGAGATCACAAATAAGTTATTAACTGAAGTTAAATGTTTCACTGGGAGCATTTTCATTTCCTTGTGACAATTTTATTCTGTCCCTGGAATGTTATTTACTGGCCTTGAACTGATAAACTTGGATCTGGGGAGTTTCAGACAGGGCTGACTTATAAAGTCCCAGTGGGATTGTAGTTTGTTGTTTTAAGTCAGATAACAGAGACTGTACAATTAAAAATATACAAAAATATTCAAGTATACTGGTTTGTTATCCGTGCCAATTCAAGCCATATAAACTTTGAAGCACTAAATGTAGACGTTGTTTTTATAGAAAATAACAAACCAAGCTAAAGGGGTTATAGGTACTCAGTTCCAGTGTGTGGAAAATATTAACTCTTTAAAAACATAATGTATAAATACCCATATAAAGTTTCAGTGTTCAAAAAATCCACAACAGGCTTGCTGTATTATCAGTTAACTATCCTTCATAAAAATTTACTATGATTAATTTTTCATGCGATTTTCAGCTTTTAGCATTATTTTACTTTATTTTTGGTTCTGAGACAAGATCTTGTCCTTATCTGCTACCGTAAACAACTCAGAACTTTCCAGCTGCTAGCTGGTTAACTGACTACTCTCTGGATCTATGTCAGGGCTGCATAATGTAATCACAATCAGCAAATTGCCAAGTCCAATTGCCATATTCTTAATAGCCATCACAGGCCACTGTTCATCCACAATGCATTCAGCCTTTTGTGAACAATTTGGACTTCTGGAAGGCAGATTGGGAGAAATATCAACAGGCATAAGAACACAACAACACAATTACTGCCACAGCACCATCTTCAAGGAAGTGATTGTGTTCATTCTATTTTCTATTATAATCTACTGCATCCATAACTTCTGCTGCCTCCTCAAATTAATGTGCAAGTTATTTAATTTTGCAACTCTAGTGTAGTCTAGTGTACCAGGGTTTAGTGTTACTCAGCGTGTTGCAGAAAACCTCCTTGGAACCTATAAACCTCCTTGGAACCTATAAACAGTAGTCACCCAGTGCAGAAAACGTGATCTTTTAGTCTGGTGGAATTCACTGCTGTCTGGGAAGTGGCAGTTTTTATTCAACAAATAAATAAGGGTTTTTTTATAAAGTATTTTAAGGCAGATCACTGAGTTACAATAATTAAAATGATAAATTATTCCTCAGTTAAGTATTGGAACACTGCTAGTTTTTGGACTACTAAACTCAGAGTTCTACTGACTGCCACCCATATTTTAAGCAGAAATAAAAAATAAATAAAAAAAAGTTCAATAATATCCTCAGTAGTGATATCTTCACTGACTTCACAAACTGCTAGCTGAAACAATTCAACCACTTGTTTATCTTCACTCTGTAATATAAAGTCTAAGTAACATTTTTAGGAAGTTTTGTGGCTGGTTACCAGGATGCCAGAGCTCTGATTAAAAGAGAAAATCTGGTACCAGTGAAACTCAGGTTCTAAAAAGAAGTGGAGAAGGTGTGTTATCCCTTTTAATGAGAACATATGAATTTAGAAACTGTCGTGATAATAAGCAATTATAACTAATAACTCATATAACTCAAAAATTAACTCATTTTCAGGACTCCAACAATAAATTGTTAATTTCAATTACCAATAACACTGTCCTTTGTGATGTGATTAACTATATCCATCTACAGTATTTTACATGTGCCGTATTTCCACTTCACTGCTTTATACCCTGGGATAGCGTAAGAAGAGCTCACATTCACCAAGTATAGTGCTTATTGTCTTTGACTTTAGTCTACCCTGAAGGCAGACAACATTATTTCTGAAAGGGAAACATATGTGGTGCATAGCATACTGTACGTGGCATGACAGCTATTTGAGGTTACAAGCATGCTTGTAATTATGAAAACAATTCATGACCCACCTGGCTAGTTCTTTTATGTTCACTACCTGACGTAAAACCTCACCAATCCAAACAATCTCCTAAGGTTTTGTGATTTCTGTTGTGCTCAAAGAGCACCACACACCTTTCATGAGAGCACAGAAAAGTTCCTAAAACACAGTATTTGCTTTGTGAATTCTTAATATCTCCAATGTGTTTTCATTTGTTTGTACATTCAAGGTCTTTGAAAATACAGAATTTCAGTGTTTAGATTTCACAGATGAAAGATTTGTGCAGGGGTTAGTCTGTAAAACACCTTGATCTCTCTTACAGCGTATGCAGCCTAAAAGCTACTCACCTTGTTACTACATTATGCCCAACCCAGTTTACTTCCTTTTAAATAATGCAGCACAATTATATATTTGTCCGTAGTTTTTGTCTGATACAGAATATTATTCATAAAAAACACACAAGTTAATTCATACTAATGTGATTTTTGAAAATGTGATATTTTCCATTTGAAGGAAAATATTGGGTTAAATATGTATGTATGGCACTGAGGATCTAAGATAATGACATCTGGAATTTTTTTCACTACACTGTTCTTTAATCTGAAAACATAAATGAACTGGTGTAATATGACGAATTAATATTTAGAAGAAAGTCAGCGTGTTGGAACAGTGGACAGACTGATCTTGTTGAAGATACAGGTCTTTTTCCACAGAAAGACTTTGAAAAAGAATACTATTTTAGCAATTTGAAGAAAAATGTTATGTTAAAATCATATCCTGAAGAAACCTTTAAATGTAGTTTGGCAATGCACTTATAATACTTTCTGGATTCTATCATTCACTTACTTCAGGGAAGTACTGTAAGACTGTTGATTGTAGACAGAAAATATCAACATAACACCCTTGCCTCCTAACCACAAATTTCTCTTAAAAACATGAATAGAGGAGATGTAAATACAAAGAAAGGATCGAACTTCGCAAAAAATAAATTAATATAAATTAAAACAATGCTTAATATAGGGATACTGAATACAAAATAGAATTCCATAGAATCCATAGAATTGTTATTGGTCTCAAGAACAATGAGGTCTATGAAGGTGAGATTTGTTCTTACATTTTCGGGGTTCATGTACTGTAAAGAGTCCAGAAATGGTTTCTGTGTGGGAACTGCAAGCTTGCTTGTCGTGAGAGATCCATATACAGTAAGCATCTTTTACAACGACACTATTCTCTTGTTCTCCTCTCCTCCAGCAGACTCAACATGTTAATGAGCTAATACAAACTAACTGCTGTGTCATTGTGCGAAACTCACTGGAATGAAAGTGGTAAGAAAATGGACTTCAGTGCAATGACGTTATTCTTGCTGTTCTAAGAATGGATTTATAAGTATATATGTGCTTGTCCGCGTGAAGAAAACTGATGAAGTGAGTCAGTGTTTGATTTGTCAAAATCTAAGGATTGTTATTTTGAAGATTTACTTTATGACTTAATCCTACATGCATCAAGGATATAAAAAATGTTCAAAACCAACAATAATCAACTGTTTGCATAACCACAGTGTAGTAAAAGTAGTGAAAGTACATTGTCTAATGCATTGCTTTTAGTTATGTCATAAATATAAAGGTATGCCACAAAAGATAATACTATTCCATCACATATTTTATAATACAGTAGCAGTTAAAGAAATCTGGTGTTTCCACATTATAGCTAGTTTCTCAAAATATTATACTTCCACAATTTTTAATTGTTTTAATGAGTTCTAGCACTTAGAGACACCTGTTAAAGGGATGCTGAAGAAAAACTCAGATTTTACTTAGAATTATATTTTATATTTTTGTCAGCAGCAATTTCTTTCTGATTTGGGAAATTGATGATGGGCTTTAGACAGTAATTCAGAATTCTGCAAAATGCAAACCTGATTAAAATGCTGTCTGTAATATCATTTCTTCTACAGACATTTTACAGTGTTTAACTAGGTATTTAAAAATATTAATTTAAATGATGCATCAACTCCATTTTGGAGCATACTACAAAAAGCTGGTACAATCAATCATAAATTGTAAAAACAGAGATTTTAAATTCATGCTGGAGTAGAACTAGATTTACTATCAAGATTTACTGTCAGAGCAAAATCCATTCAGTACAGAAGTTTTCTTTTTTTATTTATGACATGAATTACTCGCCTGTAGCCACAAATTGAAATGAAAGCAAAACGCCTGACTTTATATTACTTTATACACAACAGACCTTTTATGATAAAGTTGCGTAGCTCTTACTGTGATGAGGTATTTTCCTGCTGCCCTGTAAGGGCTATTTTCATTGAGGTGAAATATATGCAGAGGCCTGTTTGATTGCAGCCAAATATTGAAATTGTGTCTTTCCAGCCAAAGTGCTTGGATTATAGTCTCAGCTATGAATTAATTTTGTCTTAAAAATTCACCCTGAGGGAGCATACCCACCTACCCTGAAGCTTTTTTACACCAGTTAGAGTATTTTCCAAGTAAATCTTGACTGATAGGGAAGGATTAACAATACCTGAATCAGATATGTAATTATAGCTACAGTTCCACCCTAAAGTTCTTTCCTGAATAGTATTTTTTCCCACATTTTCTTGCTCACAACCTCTGTTGGAAAGTACATTTTCCATGAAAGGGCTTATATTTAAACTCTGAAAACAGATCTAATTAAGCTTTTTTGGCAGAAATATATGATAACTCAAAAGCTATTTAAAGAATGTTTTTCTAAAAATGGGGTTTTATTATTTGTTTAAAATCAGTCAAAAATAAACATTTGTACATCCTGATAGACCCTCCAAACATCTGGATTTATTTGATGTACAATTAAATAAAATACAGCAATCAATAACCAATGAGTTAAACCTCTTCTGCAGAAATTCTGCATCCTATAGTTTCCAAAGATCTTCAATGGACCTATTTAAAATATCATTATTTATCTATTTTCGACAATCCTTCTATTTTCTTCAGATGCTGAGCATGTTGTGTATTTATTTATTATGTTTATTTAAATTACAACATGATAAATATAAAAACTATAATTAAAAAAAATCAAACTGATTCTTTACAAATTGCAATTTGTTATCAAGACGAAATATGCATTCTAGTGTCGAATCCAAACTATAATGAAGCATCAAGAAAACATCAAGCCAAAAGTTCCCTCCCGCAGCCACGACTTATGGTTTTGTGCTTTTTTAGGGATTTCGGGTCTCCTACTCCAGAAGAACATAAAAATCAAAATAATAAATAAGCTTGGATCTCACCTCCCTGCTTCCCTCACTAACAGACTAATTTCTTTTGTAAAACCATTGAATTCATGTACAGATTTCAGTGTTTCACACCTCTTTCCCAAGCCACCCTTCAGTTTTTACTCTTTCTCACCTGCGCTGTCCCTATTCTCACCTGCTCTGCTCTTTGTTCTCCTGGGCTTCACATCCCTGCCACCATCCTCTCTCTCCCTCACACCTCAAGAAGGCTCATCGGGCCAAAAGTGTTTGCATTTCTGCCTCTCAGTAGGAAATAATCACTACTTATTCCTTATCAGGAAAGTTACCAGCCATCTGTCAGGTAACAGCTCTCACTTCCTTAATTGTTCCAGAGGGAAAATTTGCTTTGCAGGCAGGTAAAAGACATACAGTAATACAACACATTTATCACAACATTAACAAATAAGAAACATGCATGATGAAAAAATAAATGTATAAATAACGTAAAATATACAACTAATGGTAAAATATACAATTATTCAAATTAAGCATATTAATATCTGTATTAGTAAGGGAATAAAGAATAACTTATTCCTATTGCACTTAAATCTGGTGAGTGTAAATCGACACCATGATGTCAGGAGCTCGTATTTGCTATGCAAGAGGTGGACATGACAGTCGATGATTACTGGCCTTCTGCACTATTTATTTGATGTAGATCTCTGACAAATGTCTGTAGCTGTTGTCCACCAATGACTTTGCTGTCTGTCTTCACTGTCCTACTCAGTCTGTTTTCATTGCATGTATTAAGGCTACCGAACCAGGCTACTGCAGTGAGTGTTAGAATATATTCAATAAAAGTTCTATAGAATAAAACGTGTTGCTTCGAAAATGCCAGGCTTTTCCTTCCTGTTGACCCTGTAATGTATAAATCTTCTCAGATCTGATACCGTATGTCTGCCCTTCCAGAGCAGGATGAACAGTTAAAGAGCAGATATGGTTCTTTTTTAAACTGCAGCACCTTGTAGGTCATGGGCAGACATTTTCAAAGCAGTATGAAGTATGCATGGGGACTATTCTTATATGTGTCAGTGTGAAAAAGCTTGACGACAAATGTTCTGTACATGAATGATTCACTTCTGAGATTTCAAAGACGTGTAGAGATGTCAACACTGTAAATTAATCTATAAGAAAACATGTAATATATCTGCACATTTGTGAGTCCAGAAGAAAATATGGTAGAGAACCTTGATAGTTTTGTCACCTTGAAAATAGTAATTATTAACATTGTCACCATTCAAATAAATCTCTCAGCAAAGCTTTCTGCGTGCACAGTAGGTGCTTTTTCAAGACTTTTATTTTCTCACATCTACCTTTTTTGCATATGACAAAGGAGTACAGAACCTGATGAATTACTAAAAGACACATAAGAACACACATCTTGTTTAATACAGCTCCTGTCTGCAGGGAGTTTTTTTTCCGGCTTTATTTCTTTTCCATCTTGGAGGGAAATAGAGAGACAGCAGAGAGAGAGAAAGACAGAGAGGGAGGGGAGGGGAGAGAGGCCAGCCCACAGCCCCACACAGCCTGAGATGTGTTTGCTGTCTGCCCTCTAGCTTTACAGAGCTCATTTTTATCAAATCCAGCTAGCATATGCAAGCAGTTTGTGGATCACACCATTGGTGTAGAGAAGTGCTTTGTGGTGCACAGAGAAATCTTATCGTGTTCTTCAGTTCTGTACAAATTCACCCTCCCTGCTCTATTAGAATGAAGAGCTCTTGAACGAACTGGATCAGTATCTCATGAAGTGAAAGAAAAGTTGAAGTGGGGGACAATCTGAAATCCTCTGTTCTGCCTGCTGAATTTGGAAGGAAGTGGGTGACAGACTTGCACAGGTGTTGAATTCTTCTGTTTCTGGGTGAGTCTGAAAACGCCTAAACCAGCTGTCTTGTAACCATATTTGAATCATCCTGAGAAGGGTTCAGACTAAAAGGTATGCTGTGCTCTAGGGAGAAACAAGTACAAAATCCATGACGGAGAACCATTAGGCTTGTATACTGCTTTTTAACAAGACTGCAGGCATCAGAGGCAATGAGAAACGGTAAGATTCTGCAATTATTTAAAGACTTCTTTGCATCTGTGAAATAACCTGTGCATTTGAGCATGGAGTATTTAGTATACAGTATAAACAGCTAATACAGGGGAGTGAAATGATCTGTCTATCTGCACAATAAGACATGAAATACATCTAAATCTTAAGAACAAAGTAATTTTTAAAGTTTTTTTTTTGTTCTGCATAAATACGATACAACAAATGGCATATCTGAGGTTAGTAAGAAACAGAGAACGAATATTTTTTAACAGGCCTATTAATACTGTGACCCAGATATTCTGCTCATGATTCAATTCTGAATTTTTAAGCAGCTGGTTCTGTTGATATGTGAGGCATGCTTGTCCGACAGACACCCCATACAAAGAGTGTTCTCCGCCTAAATAATTTCAGGCATGAAACAAATGGTTTCAAAAGACTGGCAAAGGTTGAGTCATGACTGTCTTAACAACTGCCATGTCTGGAAATTATCCACACATACTGCATACTGCTGAGATTATTTTGGCTGCATGTGTCTGAGATATGTTGTTAAAAGACTAATCTTTAACAAAAAGCTGAAAAAAGGATTTCTAGGTTTTGAGGCATCCTGTATCCTGATGAATTTAAAAATAAAGTAGCACATCATCCTATTTAATATATCCTCAAAGACAAAACAATTAGGATATGACTATCTTGTACTTTGAAACATAAAATAAGATCACAGAATCTGCAAAAATAAAGTTGTTACAATACTGTACATGAGCTGGAATTGTACATGGATATGCTCATAAATTTATTCCCTGTAAGACTTCCTCTGTAATAAAAGGATTTGTAGATAATTGCTCAGATGCGCAATATTGTTGTTACAAGGCTAATCATATTGTATCAGCTATACTGCTACCATTGCATCTTTTGGGTCAGGTAAATTATTTTGAGAGACTAACATTAAATCCATTGAAAAATGACATATGCAATAAACAAAGTTCATACAAGGACCAGAGCTCACCTTGGGTTTTGTAGTGTTAAACAGACTAGAGTGCGCATGATTCCCTAGCAATGCCCCAACTTGTACAGCTTGGTGAAGTGGAGCAGCTGGAGTATAGTACCTCGTTTACAGGTGCAATGGCATAGTCTACAGTAGGGACTCTCAAACCAACAGCCACGACCTGTCAGTCAGGAGTGCAAAGGCTGACCAACTACACACCACGCACCCTACCCATGTCACCCCCACTCAAATACACAGGACACCCAAACAATATATATCAGATCAGTTTATTGCCCATCAGAGGGAAGCTGGCTAATCACTATGCCTCACATTACACCAAGCTAAAAATCACTTTGGGTGTGTGTGCCACATGCTCCTAATGTCATGGGCCACTTGAAGCAGTTGGTGGTTGCAGCAGTTGAGACTTTTACAGAAGCCAGAATGACCTCACTGCTTGAAGCATTTCCTGTGTCATGCCAGACCTTGGATGGTTGGCTAATGTCTTTCTTAAAGGCTGTTAGAAAATGACATACAGTATCTATATCCTAATGCCCCAGTGGTACGAATGCATGGTTTTAATGAGGACACAATAGAATGGTATTTTCAACTCCAGTTCATAGCATTCGAAAAATGAGACTGAAACAAGTTTTGTAATGACTAAAAACTCAAGGATGAATGATTGGAGGGGCAAATTAATGTCGAGCAAATCCCTGTTAAAGGGAATACTGTGTCACCTGCTGGTATGGAGGCTGTTTTTGTTCACATGCAAACTTAGATAATACGTATCCTATAATTAAAAATAATTTTAGTACGATAGTTTTAAAAGTTGACATCTGAGCCTTCAATGACAGGATTTTCATTAAAAAGAACCAAATGTTGCTTTTACATTATAACTCCTATGCTTACCTGTTATTACCTAGATTACATTGTTGTAGTTAGTTTTAGAGTTAAATATCTAGATATGGTAAATAGTATTCAGCTCCCTTAAGATAGTTGGTAATTAGGAAAAATGATTATGATTTTAATGCATGTTGTTACAAATATAGACATTAATGATGGTAGACAGGTTTTTAAATGAACATATTTGTGAATAAAAAATTAATCCAGCAAAACCTTAATAGCATCGATTAATTAAATATCGATATATTTTAGAAACGTATGTAAGCTTGGAAATGTGACCATGCTGAAGTTCACTTCAAATGTTCACATTACACTACAACAATAAATTCTAGCTCTATTTTAATTAAACCACAACAGGAGGACACGCTTCCAAAATATATTGAACATGGAAGGGAATTCAAAAGATTAACACAAACAAAATCCAGAAATCAGTTTATCTGTTTTTTCTCTGCTTCTTCCAATTTACTGAAGAGTTGTGGGGGAGTCAGAGCCAATCCCAGCAAACAATAAGTACAAGGCACACACAGACAAACACCAGGGCCAACTTTTGCAGAAGCCAAATTACCTACCAATGTGTTTTTTTAGACTGTGGAAGGAAACCAGTGCACCCTGAGGAAACATGAACACAGGAGGACATGCAAACCCCATACAGATAGCACCTCAGGTCTGGAACTGAACCCAGGGTCCCAGTGCTGTGAGGCAGTAATGCTAACCACTACACAACTGTGCTGCCCACATAAAAGCAATGTGTTAAACAATGTTTACTTAGAAGTCAATACCTCTGCACTGAGCACTGAGCTCCAAAAAGAGCTCTACTGCAGGACACCCAAGATACTGGTACACAGTGAAGCAGACAAATATGACTGTGGTTGAATGGTGAGGTGCACCTGCATGGAAATGGCCACCACAGGACACAGGGGAAAGAAATCACATTGAGTAACAGGCAATTACCCTCAATCTGGCGTTTAACTGTGAAGAATGCACACACAGAGGCTCAAAGTCATCTGAGTAATCAAATTAATGAGCACTATCCTGTAGGTGTGTGAGAGGCATGCACTTTCCTTTAAAATGAGAAGATCTGGCACTGTTTGGAGACTCATCAAGTCTCAACACAAAAGCAGGAGCACTTCTGTAAACAGTTCTCACGGGTATATAAAGAAAACAGGCAGATACTGTAGACAGATTTCTCTTTTTTAACATAATCCAGGACATCAAGCATACCCTCTTTACAAATCTCCTGAAAATTAGAAGCTGTGACTTGAAAAAGAATATTTTATGGAAAAGAAGTTGTCACAGCAATGTAAATCAAAGGCAGAAGACATGCCTTTGACCCATTTGTTTTCCATCTGGGGTGTTTTCCAAAATTATCAAATTAGTTTAAACTTTGTGAGACTTTACTAAAGGTAAACTTTTTTACAGAAACAGTAGATTATCATCACATAAAAATGGCATTTGATCAATGAATGATGCTGATATTCTGTCTACAGATTGTGCCAGTGATTCTGGCAAAAGAACACCCAATAATGCTGATAATAGACTGCCCTGTTGAGTAATTCTGCCCGGGGATATCACTGGCCCAGTATGAACAGAAGCAGTCGCATTGCTATAGAAGGTGCAGGTCATATTGATAGAACAGCCAAATGCTAAAACATTCTAGAACAGACCTTAGTTTCATTCCAGGCATTCCAATGCCCTTACAGCATCTACTGTAAATAAAACTGCACTACAGTCTAGCCAATGAGGGGCTTGTTCTGGAATATGGAAGATCAAATCAGTATTTCAAAAAGCCCATTTAGTTATAATGTATTAAATGGTATATGCATGGTTCCTACTGCTTTGACAGAATCTTTGCTATCCATCCATTTCTAAGCCCTTCTTCCGATGCAGGGCTGAGGGGGATCCAGGGCCTATTCCAGCAAGCAATGGGCATAGGCAGATGCAGAGACAGACAGACATGCACACACACCTAGGGCCAATTTTCCTAGGATCCAATTAACTTAGCAGCAGGTTTGTGTTCTGTGGGAGGAAACCCCCACGAACCCAGGCAGAACATGCAATCTCCACACAGATAGCACCCCAGGTCTGGAACTGAATGCAGGGTCCAAGCGCCGTCAATACTGTGCAAAAGCTTGAAAGAAGTTAGAGGTTGAAGGAATCTAGCACTGATTTAAAAATCATATTAAAGTATCCCCATATAATGAGTGCATATTCCAGAACATTCTAAGTGTCTAAGCTTTATGTCATCCAACGACTGTAATTCAAAAACTTAAGGTACATAAATTAAAGACGTGCACAATTTATACTGTTACCTGCTACCATCACCTGAGAAAAACAAGTCTTCAGTATCACTAAGTCCTGAGGAAAACTGAATCTAAATCCCTCAGAAAGTGAAGCTGTGTAGCAGTCATGCAGGATAATGTCTCCGATGGTGAGTAATGATGAGGAAAACTTACGTTCTGGACTTTAGCTTCCAAGGTTTGCAACTATCATGTTTTTTTCCCTTGTTTCCCTGCTCAATGCCTGATCAATTCTGCTTATCTGGCATCTGCATATCGCAGCTGTGCTTCAAAGACTACCCTGGACTGAACATGAAAAGAATCATAAAAATAATCATTTCTGAATCTGCCACTGCATCGTCTTCTTTACACTAAACATGGACTTTTGAGCTAACATTAAAGGAAACAAAAATGCATGGAATGGATGGCATGATGATATAGAATTGTGTTTCTGTTTTAAAATCACAGTCACCAGAAACCACAGCGCATGTCTCTGCTGGCAGACAAACAGCACCTTTGGTGTCATATATACACATCCAGTAAGGTGACCCTCTGCTTGAAGAACATCAAGGTGATCACAGATGCCACATTAAAAAATAAATGAGAAAGGAAATGAAAAGCAGAAAGGGGGAGCTATGATCTGCAAAAGCACAGCTACCTGGCATGACCTCTGGGCAGCCCAGCTCGTTAATCATCCTCTTTAACAGTGGCTCTAAGGCCTCTCTACCTAATGCTCAGATTCAAATCTGAGCTTTTATGATGGAGATGATGATGATTATTTATAACTGATGTCTCAGGGTACTCGTCTTACTGTACATCTCCAGAGTCTGTTTTCTGTTTCCCATATCATCATTCAAAACAAAAGGACCCATTTGTGGCCAATTGTTTAAATCTGTTTAAGTATTAAACACATTTAGTATTTAATAGGTGTATTCAACTCTGAGGTGCTGACTTAAATATGCTATGCTGCTAGATACCACACCCTTGAAATCAAGGAGCACTCAAGGATAGAACTAATAGAAAATGTAACCTAGAATGTATTGCACTTATACAGTATGTCCTGCAGGAATTTAGATACTGTATTTTATTAATACAGCACTATTGCAATGAAATATAATTTTAAAGGCAAACATACAAAAATGAGAAAATGTTTTATTTTGAGTGTGTTCTGTTTGAACACCTACACCTACCACCCATTGTCTGAAATGTGCTGCCATAATATCAAAGAAAAGGAGAGAAAATAAATTTAAATGTTACGCAGAAGTGGTTCATCACTTCTCAGCTTTATTATAGTGAGTGTAGCTCAGCCACATTTAAAAAAGATAATGATAATGTGCATCATCTGTGAAAAATAAAATCTAAATAAATAAAAGGATGTTCTAGGTGTAAGGATATTTTTTAAATAGGCTGCTTTCTTTTCCTTTTAACCTCTTCAAAAATACAGTGCCTTGCGAAAGTATTCGGCCCCCTTGAACTTTTCAACCTTTTGCCACATTTCAGGCTTCAAACATAAAGATATAAATTTTTTATTTTATGTGAAGAATCACCAACAAGTGGGACACAATTGTGAAGTGGAACGAAATCTATTGGATTTTTGAAACTTTTTTAACTAATAAAAAAATGAAAAGTGGGGCGTGCAAAATTATTCGGCCCCTTTACTTTCAGTGCAGCAAACTCACTCCAGAAGTTCAGCGAGGATCTCTGAATGATCCAATGTTGTCCTAAATGACTGATGGTGATAAATAGAATCCACCTGTGTGTAATCAAGTCTCTGTATAAATGCACCTGCTCTGTGATAGTCTCAAGGTTCTGTTGAAAACGCAGAGAGCATCGTGAAGACCAAGGAACACACCAGGCAGGTCCGTAATACTGTTGTGGAGAAGTTTAAAGCCGGATTTGGATACAAAAAGATTTCCCAAGCTTCAAACATCCCAAGGAGCACTGTGCAAGCGATCATCTTGAAATGGAAGGAGTATCAGACCACTGCAAATCTACCAAGACCTGGCCGTCCCTCTAAACTTTCAGCTCAGACAAGGAGAAGACTGATCAGAGATGCAGCCAAGAGGCCCATGATCACTCTGGATGAACTGCAGAGAACTACAGCTGAGGTGGGAGAGTCTGTCCATAGGACAACAATCAGTCTTACACTGCACAAATCTGGCCTTTATGGAAGAGTGGCAAGAAGAAAGCCATTTCTCAAAGATATCCATAAAAAGTCTCGTCTAAAGTTTGCCACAAGCCACCTGGGAGACACCCCAAACATGTGGAAGAAGGTGCTCTGGTCAGATGAAACCAAAATCGAACTTTTTGGCCACAATGCAAAACGATATGTTTGGCGTAAAAGCAACACAGCTCATCACCCTCAACACACCATCCCCACTGTCAAACATGGTGGTGGCAGCATCATGGTTTGGGCCTGCTTTTCTTCAGCAGGGACAGGGAAGATGGTTACAATTGAGGGGAAGATGGATGCAGCCAAATACAGGACCATTCTGGATGAAAACCTGTTGGAGTCTGCAAAAGACCTGAGACTGGGACGGAGATTTATCTTCCAACAAGACAATGATCCCAAACATACAGCAAAATCTACAAAGGAATGGTTCACAAATAAACGTATCCAGGTGTTTGAATGGCCAAGTCAAAGTCCAGACCTGAATGCAATCGAGAATCTGTGGAAAGAGCTGAAAACTGCTGTTCACAAACGCTCTCCATCCAACCTCACTGAGCTCGAGCTGTTTTGCAAGGAAGAATGGGCAAGAATTTCAGTCTCTCGATGTGCAAAACTGATAGAGACATACCCCAAGCGACTTGCAGCTGTAATCGCAGCAAAAGGTGGCTCTACAAAGTATTAACGCAAGGGGGCCAAATAATTTTGCACGCCCCACTTTTCATTTTTTTATTAGTTAAAAAAGTTTCAAAAATCCAATAGATTTCGTTCCACTTCACAATTGTGTCCCACTTGTTGGTGATTCTTCACATAAAATAAAAAATTTATATCTTTATGTTTGAAGCCTGAAATGTGGCAAAAGGTTGAAAAGTTCAAGGGGGCCGAATACTTTCGCAAGGCACTGTAGATGTCCAATTTGATAAAAAGGTCTAAGAAAGCCTGTCACTAAACTTACTAGAGGGTATCTCTCAGCAAATGCTGTTTCTCCCTCTTTCTTGGTTGAGGGAGTTTTTGATGCCTTGTAGCCTTTAGTTCACTGATGTCTGTTCAGATAATAAACCTTCCCTGGAGCCTTGAAAACTGCATGGCTAGACCTCAATATTTTACAATTGTGATGAAACAAGTTGCTTGGTACCCAGACAAATTGTGTGGGAGTGCTGTTATATTTGAACAGGGAGTCTAAAATGAAGCCCTTTTCAGTGCTGAACTTTACTCCGCAGATTAAAAAGTAAAAAAGTATATATTTTGAAAGATAAAACAAAAGACTTTGTAAAAAGCATTTCTCTTTGTTTCACAGTTTGCTTTCTAACAACACAGAGCATAGGAGTTTACTGCATTACACAATGGATTGCAAATGTGTCATGGATAACGTGAAATATGCTGTAGTTCTGCGATTTTTAATATTTATTGTATCATTTGTATTAATGAGACAGGAAACATATTAATATTTGCAGTACTGGTAAAAAGAAATTAAAAAACACATTGCATTTACCTCTTATAAACAGCAGCTCAGGACATTCACATGTTCTCATGTGCTTTCTGGCATTGTTTTAAAATGTATTCTGATCTAAGGTATAACTCTGACAGCATTCCAGTCAAGACAATTATTTCACTTGTAGTTCTTTTGCAGCTTCCTAGGGCTTATCAAGGGCTTATCAAGGCAATTAAATTAATGCATTTTGAAAGATTTTTACAGCTGCAAGTATGTACTCTGTTATAAATATATATGATTTCTCAAGGCAAATTTAATTCAGCACATATGCACCTATTTTCATTTGCATAAACTGGATACAGTGAAAGTAAGGTCAGATGTTTATGAATTCCATAGCTTTTTTCCACTGGGAAAAGTGGTTTCTGATGCATGTTTGCATTTTATTCATTGGTGTTTTTCTTTAAAAAAATATAAAATGTCTTAAAACCTCAGCATTTAATCTCAGTTGCCTCCATTTGACCTGAAAACACCCAGTCTAGTAGGAGTGTTGCAATCCATATTCTTGACCACATTGACCACAACATTGTAATTACACTTTTTATATACATTTCAAAATTAAATACATTTTCTTAAGACATTTGTTCTCTACAATACATTGTGTTCTAAGTATGAAACTCTCAACTCATTGTAAGGTCCAGTTCAACCTTGTTAATGAAACCCAGAAACATATAATCCTTACAACATGATCCAGCACATTCAAAACCCAGCTGAATTCTTCAGGGAGAGCTGTGGAGTTTGAACTACCTCAGACTGTCACGGTGAACACAGAGACCTCAGATTTTCTTCGCCTAGCAATAAAAGAATGTTAATGTTTTCACAGTCATACATATTTGGTAGAGTCAGCCTCACATACATTTCCGCACCAGGTCACCTCAGAAAGCGCAATGCTTCATCTCTGTGGGTCACTGGTTACAGACCTTTGAAAGTAAATATGCCTATATAAGGGCAATGCACTCCTTCCACTTTTCTCTGTGTCTGGGATGTGAGTAGCAGCCTATTTCATGGAAATTGTACTTATCCAAATAAGCCACACACCCAGGTCTAACCAATCTTAAATTCAGCTGTTTTATATTATAACTTAAAAAATAGCAGTTTGAGCTTCATAGACAATTTATAGACTTTCTCCAATAAAGCCCTGAAGAGCAGATGAGGTTTCTAGATGCTATAACTGTAAACATAGTTCTATTGTATGTCATAAGCATGATAGCTGTCTTTAAAACTCACACCAATATATTGAACAATTTTGATGAGAAATTATAAAACATTTAGTTTTAAATCAGAAGCCATTTTACACAACTACAAGTGAGCACAAATATGGCCATCAGAGAACAGCATGGGGATGTTTTAGCCATGTATGTTTACTGAAGTGCAGTTTTCATAACACAGCTGATGCAATATACGAAAAGAGATTAGAAACACCATAGTGATAAAACAGGTCACAATCTGCTATCTTTTAGATGTGACACCAAAAAGCATCTATGCAATTTTCATTATATACTGTATATAGAAGTATCATATCATATAGACAGTGCATTAATGTCGAAAACCAATACCAACTTAATTGACTAAATTTGAGTTTCTAATTAGTTGTTATAAATCAATAATAAACAATTGTGTAACAAGTTTACCTTTACCATAATAGGAGCCGAAAGTCAAGACTTGGTAACGTTGGGTCCTTCGTGTTTATTAAGTTAATGCAATATTATTCTGAATGTGTAGTATAGAGGAATATACAGTAGGGAGTCTTGCTCCAACTCGTGGTCATGCTCTTGCTCAAACAGGACATTTACAGGATTCTTGCGCAGTCTTTGAAAAAATGTAGTTCAGTCTGTAGAGCAGCTTTTTCTACGTTAGGATACATTGAAGAGCTTAGTGTTTAACTTTTTGCTAACTTTCCATACTAACCGCCAGTACTCTTTTTTTGACAAAAGTCTTGTAATGAAAGTCATGACATGCAAACACATAAAAGACACTAGGCTGCTTATGCTTTATGGCTCTTGCTACACCCCATTGAAAGTATTGATGTAAAAGGAAAGTTTAAATTTTGCTTAAGGTTTAATGCATTGGAAAGTTTTCTAGAGCCTGGAGGGTATAATGGTGTAGACAAATGATGAACTTCTCAACATAGAGCTGTCAATACCATGCCCAGTTTGTTTAATTTCTTTTTGAGCATGATTACACAAACCACAAAAGGTGATTAATGAAACATTTCTATCTTTTCCTAGCAGCCTGCCCTATGTGTTTGAGCTCAATGCCGGATGGGACTGAACTCAGAAGGAGTGGCTATTCGTAGCACTGAATACCCTTAAGCGAGTGATTAACTGGCCAGCATAAAGGTTTGACAAGACTTCAGAGGCATTGTGTGATAAGAATGTGACAGCACGGCTGCCAGTAAGGACCTTCATGTGAGGATCTACCCACAGGGCACTGTCACTGGAAGATTTCAAACTAGTTTCTTATTAAAACGTCTTCATATTAAGGATGCCGGCCAAGACGCCCATTTATCTCAAGGCAGCCAACAGCAAGAAGGGAAAGAAATACAGGTTGAGGGATATCTTGTCTCCTGATATGATTAGTCCTCCACTTGGAGACTTCCGACATACCATTCACATTGGGAAAGGAGGGGAGCAGGATGCCTTTGGAGACATGTCTTTTCTTCAAGGGAAATATGACCTTCTCCCAGGTAAAGAAGAGCCGGTTACTCAACAGCATGTTGCATGCAGTGAGTTCTTCAGAGCAAACAGCACCTCTGATGCCACATTGGTAGAGACTCCTTCTCCTGTTTTAAAAAATGCCATTTCCCTTCCCGCGATTGGTGGTTCACAAGCTCTTACTCTGCCCTTGCTCTCCACAGTGGCATTCACCTCAACCCCCGAACACTTAGACCCAGTACAGAAACCCCCAGTCACGGCCAAAGCAAAAACAGAACTGGGGAAATTAGAAGAAAACGAGCTCCTCCTTTCCATGGAAGTTTTTAATTCAACCCAAACTCCCTTGACGGAAAAGGCACAGAAACCAAACCTTTCGTCCTACATGCCAAAGGAAACAGTAATAAAGGAAAAAACAAATCCACTTGAAAATGATAAATTACATATGGGAGATAATGGATTTAAAAACACTGCACGCAGTTACACTAATGGCAATGGCACAATTCTTCATTCTTCAGATATTTCTGGATATTACGCCGATTGGTTGAAAGACAGCACTGCAGAGGACAGTTGCCTGTGCGACTCTGAGTTTAAACTAACAAAAGGGAAAAGTGGCTCAGGAGACTCCATTTCAAAGATCACCGGCTCCCTTCTGTCACTTGAACTGGATTTGGGACCTTCCATTTTGGATGAAGTTCTTAATGTTATGGATAAAACAAAGACGACAGGCAATCAGTGATTTAATTGCAGTATAGGAAAACAAACAAAGCAATGGGCACAAAGACTTAGGCATATCAACACACACTTTAGATGTGGACTGGAAAAATACAGGAGTGGAAAGACTATTTATTTACATTTTTTTACATTTACCTTATTGTCTGTCTTTTGTATCTTTTTTGCGTAGCTTGCAAAAAAAAAATGCTTTTCAATACCCTCACCCAATTCTGAAAAAAACGGACAAAAACTTTTTACAAAAAAACTATAATGTGGACTTTTTTCTTTCAGTTTTACAAGTGCCTTTTATTTTTAGCAGGTGAAATTATCCATTTCCGTTTTCTGTGTAATTGCCTGTGCCAATGCCTATGCCAGTGATAGATGTATATCTAATGTTGTACCATTTTGACTTTGTGCTGAAGTTTGGCATACTGTTAGCTTCCACTCTGTTGTTGTACTGTTGTTTTTTAATGATTGTTCTTCAGCTTCATTCACTTTTCTCCTCAATAATTGTTTTTATAAGGGAATATTTACTTTTGTCTCTCCCTTAAAATAAAATGTGTTACAATAAGCACTCTCACACATGTTTCTATTTATCATGACAGTTTCATTATCAGTGCAAATTCAAAATATGTGCTATTTCTGAGACATTATTGATGAAAAAGTCATGCATTTATTATTTTATGTAGGACATTTCTGACAATAGCCATATATCAACAGCACAAGAAGCATGCCGTCAGCTGTGATTAACTGCTTTAAGTTTGATTGTTAAGTGTTGACCCTTTCAGAATGTTGTTTCATTTGCAAAACGGTTAAAGAGGATGTAAAAGTGAAACAATAAACCTCAAGCAAGTATGAATCAATGAAATAATGTTCATATCCAGAGATATTTAGGGTACACAGTACTGCAGATACATCAGCAAAACCAAACAAATGTTAATCTACTGCATATACTGTACATGTACTGTATAATATTGCCGTACAGTGTATATAAATGTATGCTTACTAAATGTATTCTCATTTAGGGGTGACCTACTGTACTGTACCACAGAAACAGGTGAGGACAGGTAGAAACATTTTCTTTCCAAAGTATTGGTGAAATACATTGCGTGCCTGGGGTGTTGACTGTCCTGCCTAATACGTTCTTAATTTTTTTTAGGTTTTTATATAACATTTCAAAACTGTATTTAATCTATTAATAAACAAACCACTATCCTAAAGCAGAAAAAATATTGACATACTGCGTATATATTATAATATCGATATTGAATATTATTGTATCTGATGTCTTTATTCGAGGTTTTTATATAGTCTATAGTCATCTTCTAGTAACACTGAGAAAATTATAACTACAAAGAAAAATTAAATACCAGATTCTGTTTCAAAAGCTGGAGAATGGCTCAGTAATGAACAAAAAAGACCAAGGCATCCTTGCTCTCTGTAAAGACTCTGAAGACGGGGCAGATTCCTTTGCTTTCGGAGACTGTTTTTCCCTCCTTCAGCATTCTTTGCATTCCCGTCTGCAGCTGTCAACAGCAGGAACTTGTTTGGGATGCAGCTTCTATTTCAAACAGGCAGGTCACTGTTTGTTTGCCCGTAGCACTGACATGAGACCTACTGGAGAAGCCCTTCAATTTCCCCACATGACGGGTTGGAAATTCAAGTGGTAAGGTCATAAATCAGCTGAAGGGCTGGGATAAGTTGTAGGCAGGGCAGGAGGTTGAAGAAGTTCCCATCTCATTGCTCATATACTAGTTATGTGTTCAATATGTATGTATAATTATTATATTATAATAATCCAATTAATAATGGTTTTGTACAGTATTTGCATATGCATACCACATAATAACCACTTTATTAACCCTCTACAATTTCTTGCATTAGGAATTCATCTTTTCACATACCCCAGTTTGCTCTCCATGAGATACACAGACAGGGAGAGAAGCCTGGGGTCAGAGCACAGGGTCAGCCATTGTACAGCACCCCTGGAGCAGTTGGGGTCTTGCTCAGGAGCCCAACAGAGTAGGATTCCTCTGGCAGCTGTGGGATTTGAACCAGCAACCTTCTAACCACAGACACAGATCCTTAGCCACAGAGCCACTGCTCAATTTTAAGACATCATGTTTGTCTTATATATATGCCCATATACTATATATATGTCCCATGTCTTCCAGCTGAAGTCAGGCAATCTACGATTAATGCCGACTAATACTGTAGTTAACAATAGTTAACAGTATGCAGTTTTACCTACTGTATATAGAGGTGGAGAAACACTGCTATTGGAAATACTAGTAGTAATCCAGGAGTTTAAAACAAAGTATTAATAAATTAACAAGTAATAGGTTTATTCCATGCTGAAAAAAAGAAGAAAGAGAACACAACGTTTCGGCCGTGGAATAAACCTATTACTTGTTCCTTTGCAGCCTACGCATGCTGACACAGCTACCCACCTTAATTAATAAATTCATCTGTATATACAGTATACTGTGAGTAGGAGATATCAAAGCCAGTGCTGTTATAAATGTATTAAAAATAAAATAACAGTAGTTCTAGTTGATTTGATAGATTGTCATTGTCATGATAAATTTAACACTCGGAGTGACTCAGAGTTTTTGATAAAGTGACTGTGTCATTCTCCTACTGTAAAAAGGGTTTTTCAGCTGACTTGAAAATGCCTTAAGAAGATACATTATTGAAGAAGATCAATTTCCAAGAGTTTTTTTCAAAGGTTTTGATTATTTTAGATTCAAATCTTTTGGTTTGAGGAATGTTTTCAAGTCTCATGATTGGAGGGCTTCAGAGACTGATTGCAGAATTGCTCATTTGAAAGCCCAGCTAGGGTTAGGGTTAACATTCCCACACCACCGAGTCATTTTTTACGCTCAATTCTTGATTCTGGGGCCCAAGTCAACATTGGGACGAGTGATAATTTGCTCCTATCTTGAATTTTTTTTCTGAGACTTTTGGCTGCTTTTATTGTACTGTATATTGCACAAGTGTCAACTTCCTTTACTCTGATTTAAAGTAAAGGACTAGAAGTATAACTGCAGTCAACATTTAATGCTTCTTGTAACCCTAACCCTACTCTACCCTGAAATGCACCATCATTTAAATACCATTTTTACAATGATTTCAGCTAATTAAAAATTTGCTTAAAGAAGATACATTATTGAAGAAAATCAGTTTCCAAGAGGCTTTGTCAATGGTTTTGATTATTTCAGACTCATATTTATTGGTTTGAGGAACATTTTCAAATCTGCCGATTCAAGGGCTTGAGAGACAGATGTCCATGCTAGTCAGACATTTTTGATGTTTGGTGTTGGATTGTGGGGCCCAAGTGAACTTTAGGACAAGTGGTAATTTGCTCCTATCTTCAATTTTTTTTCAGAGAGTTTTGGCTGCTTATATTCTATTTTTGCAAAATTATAGATTTTTAATATTTATTCATATTTTATCATTTTATAATTAATCAATTATTTTTTGTCAAAAGTTTGTATTCTATTTATACAACAGATGTACAGTATTAAGAAAGCTGGCATGAAAAAGTGGATTTCAACCTGATTTCAGTTAAGAATATGGATTTTTTCATTGTCAATAGTACATTACTGCTGTTCGTAGATCTAAATGTTCTATATTCCTAAATGTTTTGATTGATGTATAGCATGATGTATTTCCAGCAGCAGTGCCTATCAGTCTGAGATGCCTAGGGATGAGAATGAAGTGGCTGAACACAGAAACTGGCTTTTTTAAGGGTTCTAAAAATGTGAACATGCAGTCTGGGAACAGGGTGTTGCAATTAGGGTGTGGACTCAAGTTTTGTGGTTCATTGGATCCAAATGGACTTTCATCAGATACTGCCCTATAATCTCCTTTGCCTGGAGCATTTAAGGATAGATCCTCAGGATTATCTTTTTAATTTTATTGAAGCGGACATTAACTGTCTGGTTAACCAGCATTTTCTAGATTATGCTTGTTGGCAAAACACATGAAAACAACAAAGCACATAATTTACCTTCTGCCAATGTTTGGTTTCTTGGATAGGTACTGTACATGTACAGTATGTATCTTCTTTTTATTTCCCTTAGTATTTACTGTGGAACTCAATATGTTTTTTGGCAGGTAGCCTGAAAGTTACATTCCACAAGTCACTTTCACTGAATGCACTTGCTTTGCTTTCTTTGGATCCTTTACCTTGAATTAAAGTCATGGGTGATGGTGACAGTGATGAATGTTATGCATGCAAGCCACCTTAGATGTTAACTTTGGGTGTTATTGAAAAATAAAACCTAAAATAGCAGTATACAGTTAACAGTCACTTTCTCAACTTTGAGAACACAAAACATTGTCAATCAAGATGTAAACCTTCCATTTGCTGATTTAAAATTTCAAACTTCACTAGAAGTGATATACATTAAATAGGAAATTTATTTTATGAAAGAGAATTTTTTGAGAGAGAGGTGACAGCATTTTATATGACTCCTTTTTGAAGAGCAACAGATATTGAAGAAAACAAGAACTTGTGCATCTGGTGGATTTGAAGGTCTGTGTTTTTGTTGTAGGCTTTCAAAAACAGACAAATGCAGGTTTCAACAACATGGTGAAAGACTCAACAGTGGACTTAGCCAAATACTGTATGTGGAAGACTATGTAAGTGAAATAAATGTTATCAACTCAAGTCTCATTTACAAGAATGATTTTTCTCTTCTGAAACAAGAATGTCAAAGCCTTAACTTTCCTGTTCTATTATTAACTGAAAGTTTAACAGAAGGCTGCCTTATGTTAAGAAAAAGAACGGAAAGTTTTTTGTAGTAAAAAAACATTGAAATATTTTCTCTGACCGATTCTGTTAAAATCGATTGTCAGTGCGAAAAAGGAAGATGTCTGAAACATTGATAGTGAACAGATGGGATGGATGTCTAACTTCAGCAGTCAATGAAGTAATAAATAAACTATTTCACAGTTGGTAAGAGCATCAGAGGCAAAATGCTGCCATATGGGAATCTAATTGCCTTATGATTTAATAGTTTATGTAAATATGATTAAACTGCTGATGGAATGCATTAGAACTGACTTTTTAAACTAAAACAATAAATCAATTATAGTGTTTAGAAAACATTCATACCATATTTAGTTAATAAGAAGGAATGTTTCACAACACATACAACACTGGACATGGGGATATAAAAACAAACTAGAAAGCACAGAACAGGGGAATTAGATTCTTCCCAGTTTTATTAAATTAACTTGAAATTCTTAAGATAAACAAATCATGAAAAAAAATTCAACCAGACCCCTCTTCGGTTATTTAGCCATATTTCCAGCATCGAAAGCTTAAAAAAAAAATATGAGATGGTCATTCCTGACTGCAATGCCGATAATTACAGGTTTTGTTGATGTTGTTTAAACTAACAGACTCATCCCAGATGCCTGGAGGAAGAAAAAGAACTTCTTTAGCAGTTCTTTTAATAGATCTGGAGAAAATAACACTTTTATTTTACGATCCTCGCAGGGAACAGGCTGGCCTTTCGACCTGAAGCAACCTCAGCTCAAGATGTTTCGGCTTCCATGCCCCATACCCAGATGTGAACGCTCAAAAAAACCACAATTATACTTTGAGCATAAAACACATCAAGCAACGCATTTGTGCATAAACAATAAGGTCAACTGACACTACAATTTCAGCTATCATATCGTATAATATCTATATGATATGGGGTGGCGTGGTGGCTCTGTGGCTAAGGATCTGCAGTTGTGGCTAGAGGGTTACCAGTTCAAATCCCACAGCTGGCAGAGGAATCCTGCTCTGTTGGGCCCCATAGCAAGGCCCTTAACCCCAACTGCTCCAGGGGTGCTGTACAATGGCTGACCCTGCACTCTGACCCCAAGCTTCTCTCCCTGCCTGTGTGTCTGTGTGGAGAGCAAGCTGGGGTATGCCAAAAGATGAATACCTAATGCAAGAAACTGTGTATGGTTAATAAAGTGGTCTTATATATAGCACCTCATTGGGAAAAAAAAACAAATATACCCACATTTAAAACAGTGTACTTCCATATTGCTCTCTCTGTCATTTACAGCTATGGATCTTAATCAACTCTTGCCATATCACAGTGGTTCATTGTCATTACAATCTTACTGCTGCTAATTCCACCCATTGCTTATATACTGTCAGCAGCCACAGATAGCAGTTTCCTCACTTATTTTGGCTCCTCAGCATGATATACTGTATCCACTTATTAACCAGACACATATATACCTATGTCTTTATGTGTAGAGTTTGTGTATATTTTATGTGTTTATGTGTAATACTAAAATACCATATACAGTACAGTACCATATGTATACAGTAAGCACATGAGTCTTAAAAGCCACTGTAACCTTGAAGGCTACACCTTGTAAAATATCTATAGATGAAGCAGAAAGATCAGTCTTTTATTGATAAAGTTAGGGTCTATTCCTATAATACACAAAATTGCATAGAATGGCAAAGTAATGTGTTGAGGTATAAGATGTACACCAAAATAACTTAATGTATGATGAATGATATAAAACATTTCTAAAACTTTGTATACAAAATCATCCTTTGCTTCAGGTTCTACATAAATCTGTCTTGGAGAGATTTAGCTGGTAGCCCTGGAGTTGTCTTCTGAAGGCACAGAGGTGTGTGGACCTGGTTGTGTTGTGCATGTGTTACTCCCAATGGATGTCCTGTACAGGCCCAGTCTTTTACGCTACATTTGACAATCTATGATCTCAGATGCTATAGATATTTCTGTCACAGCTGTTTGCAACAACTTGTTAGGCATTTCTCTGTATGGGACATAAACTTAATTTATGGACACTGTTTCTTCTTAAATTCTGCAGATTCAACATGTTCTAAAAAGAAAAAAAATGCAATTGAAGGAGCTGATATGTCTTGAATGCTTTCCTTTGTTACCATTTTTTTGTGAGAAGGAGACATTTAGTTGTATTACATGAAATCAATGAATCACAGTTTAATTGATTAAACTTTTTATGAATTCACCATATTTATCGAGGACAAATTTTGGGGTCAGCATATTTTTCAATATCTGCAATGTCTTTGCCAAAAACATATACTATTAGCAGTAATGGTAGTAATAACAATAAAAATAATAACAGAAATAAAGGCTTTTAAAGCCTAATCATGCTTTTTCTAATGTAACAGATGACTGGGTTACTCTCACCTTTGAACATATTTCTTAGCTGGTGAAGAAAGCAGTTATATGTCAAAATTAGAGTGAAAAGATCCTGTGCGATTAAGCCTGATAAATAATACATGTTCAGCATTGCAATTGGCGTCAGTTACTGCCATGGGTTCTGTAATTTTCCAGACTCACTAAATAGCTGTAACATAAATTATCATAATTTCTTTCAGTTGACAGAACAGGGACAGTGCTAATGTTCAGTCTGCTGGATTTGTGTTAGGAGCTTTTTTATTGGATGAACATTTTCCACTATTTCATAGTTAGAAGAATCGAAGGACTTCACAATGTAAACACAAATCATTCTATTATTTCACCCATCCGTATTCCGACCACTTTCTCCAGGTCTGGGTTGAGGGGGAGCTGGAGCCTTATCCAAGCAAGCAAAAGGCGCAAGGCAGGCTACATCCTGGCCGGCAAGCCAGTCCATCACAGGGCGCGCACAGACACCGCCACGCACACACACTCACAGCGGGGCCAGGACCAGAACTGCCGGAGGGACCCATGGGAAAATGGGAGAACATACAAACTCCACGCAGACAGTGCTCTGGGTCCAGAACTGAATCCAGGGCCCCGGCACTGTGGGGCCGCCATGCTAACCACTGCAGCACTCTTACTGCGACTAAAAAGACACAATTATATGGGTGAAATGTGCTGTGAGATATCACATGTCACAGGCATTATTTAAAAAAACACCTGAAAGGTCACTTTGCCCCCATGAAAAATATCAATTGGTTGCTCTTTGGCTATGATTTTTTTTCTATTCTCCATTTCAAACATTTCATTTGCTAAAAATGATAACTTAATTTATAACTTTTCAATTTAGACTGATGTGTAATTGCAGTGTCTGTAATCTGTGTGACGTATGTAACCAACAGATGGCAAAGTAAAACATTGCTGGTATTTCCTTTTTCATGCAAGAAACAGGGTTCTAATGATTAAGGATCAGGAAAGAAGAAATACAGTACTAGTGTCTCTGAATGAATGCAGACATATTGTCCTTGTTCAAATTAGATCTACCAGAAGAAAATGACCATTAAAATACATCCCTACATCTGAAATCATATAATGAGTCAGACATGAAACACACTATTCTTCTGTGATGATAATTTGAAAACAGAAATATTTTAAATATGTAATATTTTAACATTTTAAAGAAATCCTAGATTTTCCTGGACTACAGAAAAGACTGTGGGCATCAGAGTGCGACAGCTCTATTTTGATCTCTTCTAAGACTGTTTACTGTATTGATTTTATGAAGGATTTGTTAAAGTACAAAAATGAGTTCTTGTCATGTGTGCTTTGGATCTGGTGTCTGCTATGTAGAATCCCAAAGTTTCTAATGGGGACAGTAAAGTAAAAGGAACTATGATTCTGTTTCCTGGGATAACGCAAAAATGTCAGGTTTTTGATGAATAAGCACAGCCTAAAAGGTCTTTAGTGCCAAAGAAAGCACAACTCACACTGTGGAATTTTTCCACCAGGGCTCAAAAAAAGGTGAAGAATAATAAAAACTGTGTCTTGCACTTAGGGTATAACATACTAAACTCACAGTAAAATTAATCAAATATTTTCATGTACCTCTGTTTTTACTTTGTGGCTGGCCGACGAAAAGGCATGCAAACATCTTTCAGATGATAAAAGTTTCGTTTGTTGTGTGCCTCCTGAAGGTGCAACTCAAACCATTCGCTGTCCCGGGACAGTGGAAACATTCTTCTGTATGTGAGAAGGAAATCATATGGAGTGGACAGCTTTTGTTACATGGATACTATTTTCCTCAAAATGAAAGAAGACTAAAGAGATTAAGGGTGCCTAATTCAAATACTGATATATATTAAATACACACAGTAAACCAAGAGGGTTTATTTTGGTAGGATACAGTACAAAAATTTTCAGGTCTTGCATTCATCAGACACTATCAGTATTGACATATACTGTTAATGGTTTTGCACATAACATGAATTTTGGCTATCTGTATGTTGACCACACATTACATATTCAAACAAAAATGATTAGATGAATATAGGCTTTTGTTAATCAACTAATTTCCAATTTTTCTTGTTTTGTTTGGCTGCGTACTACCAATTGCTACAGTACATTTGACCCTTCCTGTAAGATATGCACTTTGGCCATTTTTTTTTTAAAGAGCTGTTGCTTATGATTTCTGTTGAAAGTACTAAAATAAATCAACTGACTGTATAAAATACAGAACCTTTGGAGAAATAGCTTGTGTTACCTTTAAACTAACATACTGTAGCTTCGATGCACTGCCAAATCTTAGACTCTACAATACGGATGTTTAAAATTGTCTCACTGATTAGAAGTGTAAATGTATGCTATTATTAGTGCTACTTTAATGTATAGTGTAAGCATCTACATGTCCAATGTTGATATACATGCTGACTAAGTATTTGTACAATTTGGTGTCATAAGGAAACATTTATTAATAGCAAGCTTCTGACTTTATCACTGGGAGGACAGTGTAAGACAATAAGCAGAGTGGTGGGTTGGCTGGCTACAGCGCATACCTGAGACAGCTCTGTTGATTGCTATTGACTTTTGTTGCCATAGAGACCACAACTATATCTGGAAAGCAACAGTGCACCATGTAATTATTTGATTACAAATCTGGCTGTGGGTCTGCTTCATGAACCATGTCAAGTTTAAAAAATAAATGATGATGGGCTGCAGGATTTGGGCCCCAATTATTAAAATGTTTTAATGTAATGTCCTTGTGATGAAAGGCTTCATTTTTCAATTTTAGAAAGAATGAATTTCTTATCATATCAAGCCCTAGTGGTAATCAATCATTCAAAGAACTTTTCTGGAACAATGTAATTGTTATGAATCAAAAACCTTACCTTTGTAAATAAACATTCTTATTTTTACTGAGGGTACAGAAATATTATAAACACAGGGCATCTCAAATATAAACTAAAGGTCACTTTAAAATATAAACTAAAAAGAGTGTTCACAAATTAAAAATATGTCAAGTGGGCTTTTCTGCCTGTAATTTAAAAAGCTAAAAAATAGGAGATAAATAAATAATATTTGCCACTTTACTTTTAGTATTGTGATCCTTTTCTAAGGTATTCTGTTTGTGTGATGATATCGGTCAATGATTTATTAATGTCCTGCCCTCTGGCAAAGCCCGAGATTGAATTCTAACTATGGAAAAATGAGTTGAGGTTCACTGACCACACAATAGAATACATATCTACAGAAATACATGAGCCAGTATGGGTGACATTTCTGATCTAGATGTGTCCTTCCTCAAATTCCATAGCTGCCATAAGCAAAGATGGATGAGGAAAAATATATGAAGTCAACACAAGCTTACTTATTTCAGTAAGAAAAAGGGATGAAATGTATTTGAACGTTTTATGAATAGCTATTGCAACACTTGTTTCTGAGCCTCGTGTTACTGATCTGTCATAAATCAAATAGTATATTGCCATAACCAGGGAGTTGACAATTTTTTAAATACATAGTTCACTTTCCTGTTTTAGAAACTTTATGTAACTCCTCGCAACAGCTGTGCTATCGTGAAAAACCGACATATTTCTGTTGTTTAACCATGCTCTTATATAGCAAAGAGGTCATTTAATCAATTATGAATTTAGAAATTAAAAATACATTATCTTCTGAACATTCACACACATAGGCAAGGAAGTTGTATGTAAGCTTGAGGTCCAAACTGTGTATCACTTGGTTCTGTTGTGTATGTACAGTATGTGTGTGGAGGGGGTGTTGTGGAATGTGGATTCGGATACTTCCTGAAACAGGGAAAGTACAACGGAAAGAGGATTAAAGACAACCAGGATAAACTGAGCTGTTGTTTGAATGGCTGATGCTCCTGTTAGAAACGTGTATGAATCTCTCCCGCAGAGGGGGAGTCTTACAGGTGAAGAACAGTTCATTACCTAAAGAGATGGAATAGAGACTGCAGTAAAGAAGAAAGTACAATATTTTCTCTATGTCTATACCTTAGGCTGCCCATTCAGCGGTTGTTGAAGTCAGTACCCTAGCTTAAAACAGCCAGGTGACATTTTTGGATCAATTACCAACTAACTACCAAAAACTCTAGATGTGCTGAACAGCATCCCCTCATTTATCTTATCTATATCTACATCTAGACTTGTATGTTTTTTACTTAGAATAGGTAAAAAGTGTGTTTCAAAATTGTGGAGAAGCAAAGTCTTATATAGAAGCTATCCAGGATTCAGTAAATACTTGCTACTTACTTGCTCATTCCTAATGCATGTGTAATGGGAGATAATTTAGATAAAGTATTCCATAAAAAACATTCTCGAAACAAATGGAGACCATACTGTTCACGACCACATGGACCTTAAAATTAACACCAGTTTTCAAATGAAGAGAAAAAAGAAGCCTAAAAATAAACCTTTAAAAGCTTTTACTGGGGTTTCCGATGTGCTCCAGGATCATTTTGGCAGCCGGATAAATGCTGTGGAGCTCTGGGAGTACTTTTCACTTGAGCAGTCTGCAGGGCTCTGCCTCTCCTGCTCCCTTCTGTAAAACAAGCATTACTTTCAGTCTCGCTGTCTTCTGCCTCCTTTAATGATTTTGTCTGCTGACAGATTTTTCCTGAGAATAGTAAATCATTTCTGACTTGTCCCTTTCTTATTTCTACCTCTGCAGTCAGTGCACAATTGAGCCAAGTGCATTTTTGCAATTATGGTAAAACTGTCTTTTGTTCCAGCCTTTTAAGGTACTGTAGGCCTTCCTCTTCCCAAACTCCACAAGGCTCTTCATGTCCCTCACTTCTTTTATAAGCTGTCATCGTGTTGCACAATCACATCTGCAAGAAATTTCAAACAAATTTCTTTTGACTGTTAACTGAATCATAGGATGTAACAGCTGTTGGCCATTTGTTTAACACTTTGGGCAAAGGAAAATTTATGCTTTAATAAATGTTAGGTGCTCTTTCTAACAGATAAAGTCAAACAATATAAAGAACCATGACTTGACGCAAATTCTTTCTGCGAGGGGAAATGTGACTCAGTCTTGCAAGTGCAAATACACATTTGTAATTAAATCAATCTGGCGTGCTAAAAAGTAAATAAATATAAAATACAACAAAGTTGGGAAATTCCATAGAGATAACCCTGGGAAAGACCAACTCAGAAGGTGGCATTTTCATTTGTGTAAATCAATTAACGTTACACTGTGTTTGAAGGCAGCTTTACTTTACTGCAATACTTATATGTTTGTTGGAAACACATAAATCAACAATACTCGGAGAGCAACGTTTGAATTTCTACGCTAGTAAAACTGGAAAAGATTTTCAAAAAGTGTCTGCTCCATTCTAAACATAATTAATCCTCATAATTAACAATGCCTTTCCATTAAACATTAAAGCCGATAGAATGTTACAATAATATTACAATAAGAATCTGGATGATTGTAGGCATTTTAAGATAAGATAAATCTGGGTATTAGCAACTTCTTAAAAACAAATCTTAAAAAAAATTTTTCAAGAACTTTTAAATTTGTACTTCAAGGTATTTCAAGGCCTTTTGCCGGCTCACTCGTTTTTCAACTAATAACTAATAAGTGAGAGGCTTGAACCAAAACATTCACCATATGCTGAGTGACACAAAACATACAAAAAAATATCACACTGGGCATAGGAGTCATCAGCTGTGTGATTGTGCTATAGAGGGAATAATAATGACAGATTAAATAGTCCAGCTTTGATTTTTGCAAGAAATGCATCCCTTGTGTGATCCATTTCCAGTCCTATTGAGTATCAATAAAGAAAAAATATCAATAAAGAAAAATAGTTTGTGATAAGTACATATATAGTGAAATATATGATCTATTATTTACAGTATATTATATAATTTACTCACTGTTTAGGAAATTAACCTATTCAAAAATATACTAATGTGTATACAGTGTAAACTACACTGTGGAGACACAGAATCTGGTACACATACAAATAGTGCTATATCAACATGGTATATCCATAGGATATTTAACTTTTATGGACACCTTCTATGTTATACTGTACTCCATGATTTGATGTGTATACTGTAATACATCTAGGATCTTTAAAAAAGAAATTCAGCTTTGAACTGGCAATTTCATACTATTGAAGATGCTCTGAAAGCACAATCCTCTCTAAAATAAGATATTGTATGTGTATGAAATGTGTATTTTATAATGGGCCCAACTGCAGAAAACTGTTTAGACAGCTAATAGTAAACACAGCTAAGAATCGGTCTTAACTGTTGTTGCCATTTATGGTAAAGAAAAGAACAAAGTACTGCACTTATCACTTGGAACAAAAACATTTTTTTGAATCCTTTTAACTAGAACTTCCACCCACAAGGGGTGGGATGAAAATAGCAATTAAACACTAAATACTAATAATAGATCTGAGCATTCCATTCACTCTTATTAAAAATATTCAAATGCAGAACCCATTTGAAGTCATCCTAATGAACTGAGAAATCAAATTCACGCTGGTTTAGCAAATGGGGACTGTAGCAGTGTCTGGAGTGTGTTAATGTCTTGCTGTCCTGTGGGTAAGCTGCTAATCATTGACACACCCTGTTAGAAGTGATGAACTTCACAGGGAGGGCTGGTCATTCCAAGAGCACAATTAGGAAGGAAGGAATGCTAAAAATGAGCTCCATGTTAGAGCAAAGAGCAGTGATCTGGGTATTGTTGTGCCTCCTTTAAGGGATTACCTGATGAGCAGAGGAGAACTGCTGTGAAAAGCACATACTCATTCCCCTTAGGAATCTATAGTTTCTACTCCAGAACATTCCTGTCACGGTAGGGCTCTGACAGAAAGTATTAAAAACTGTAGTGACTAAGGTAAAGGTTCATTACTGCATTGTCAAATAGTCAAAAGCTGTGGCAATTGCAACAGACAGTGGATACCAGAAAAAATAAGACATAAATCAGGTTATGTAGCCACATATTTGTACAGTATATAAGTCAGTTCTTGATGTTGATAACTCCTGATTATCTTAATTTTCCAAATTATTAAGACTGATGTGGTATTCATGCCACAATAGTGCTTTAGAAAAGTTAATGATATCAATGCTTTGGAAAACAGGTCCATTATTTCAAACTTTTATTGGTATTTTAGTAACACATCCTCTCAGCTTACACATAATGGGTTAACCCATCAATACTGAGTCGATTTTTTAAAATATTGTTCCATGGCACTTTACAAAATATTTTTTGTACCTTTAATAAATGTTTACATGAACAGCCACTACAGACATGTCAACATGAAAACATGTGAAGCTAATGTTCTTTCAAATTGTAATGTACTGCATACCATATGTATTTCATTCTGCATTCACTGTACCATGTGTTTTCAAGAAGTTAGTTAATGCATTTTTTAATCTAGCTTCTCCATTAGCTGGCTAAAACATTAGTAACTTCCCAGTCACATGAACACATGAAACAACATGAGACAGCATGAAACAAACACATTCCTTCACCAGAAAAATCCCCAGATCTCTATTGTTTTGAAAATGACAGAAGTAGTGAAAGGTACTGTATAATTTAATTTTAAGACAACATTAACTCTATCACAACTTCAACTGAAAGCAATCCCACTTGAAGAATGGGACAAGAATGCATTGCAACTATTTCAGAATATTTCAGTATTGTGGACAGTAGGCATATGAGATTTTTAACTTGTATCAGTTTTTCTCATGATATTTTGACATTTTGCTTTGAAGGTGCTGTGCCAATTTCCCCAAGACAAGTGTCTCTGAAATTGAAACCTTTCTTGTTCCCTTTTCTCTTATACACCGAGTTACATTCAACGAACACTCAGCTCACTGGAGAAGACTATAGAAACAGCGCCCTCTTTTGACTGGACTCTGTGCAAATAGTATTCATAATTGTTTTGTAACTAAACTGAGCTGTGCTGGTATCACCCAGCTTCTTGTAATTCACAGTATACTCTTAAGACACTGACAACAAAACCTTTTTTTTATAGCCCGGCATGTTGACTTACAAAGTCAAACTTGCATTGCAGGAACTACATGACTCATTGTGTTTTGCTTACCATAACGGGAAAATAAGACAATTTAGTATGCTCTTATTTCTCCAGCTGTGTATCAAGATTATGAATCAGTATTTGAGCTACTGTATATGTATTCAAACAGTGAGCTATTCATTTTAATTATATTCACTTGGTGTTTCTTGAAAATATACACAGCTTTTCTAGAGCTAAGCCCTTCAATAAGTCAAGAGCGGTTATGTCTATTAATTCAAGAAAGAAAACAATGAAGTTAACATTTAGGACACATGTTTTTCCAACCTACAACCATTTGTTTTCTTTTCAAGTGACCATACGCTTAGCTTTTTGTGACTCTTTCCACTTTTGGGGCTTTCGTTAAAATTTTTCTTAAATAATTTAGAAAGGTCCAGAAAGCATAAAGGAAAGCTTCATCCTAAAGCACTACTTTGTGAATTTTGCATTTGCTCAACAGTTGGTACTGTTTTACCAGAAAGGTATGTTATTCAAACTCCTGCAGTACTGTAAACTCTCTGCTGCACGAAAGAAAACTATTCTGGTTATCATTGTAAATGAGACTTTTTTTTCTCAGTTGAACTTATCAGGATAAATTAAGGATTAAATTGAAAAATATACATAATATACAAAAATATACATTCCTCTTCTGAACCATCTGGAAGCCAAATGTGCCTCTGAAAAAGTGTACTACCCAGCAAATTGGTTTAATGTGGATTTCAGGATTTTGCACTGATCAGACAAGGAACATTCCAAACATTTTCAGTGAACATACATTTCCAGAACTCCTCATTCTTTACGTAGGAAATCAGTTCTTGCTGGACATTCTGAAGGGCTTTGCCAAAAACGTACAGGTAACGCATGCTTACTTACAGAATAAACAGTTGTTTGGATACGTATTTGTGAATTTTAATGATTCTGTCCACCGACCACAAGATAAAGAAGCCTTAGAAATATATTCCAAATTTCCTCCCAATGTTCCATCAAAATGAAACGTTCATATAAAGGTCTGTAGTGAATTTCCACTGAATGACATCACAAGAGATGAACCACAGAGAACGGTGTGATCACTGCTTTTTCATGTGTCTTCTGGGAGTCACGTTCCCTTAATGGAAAAGCTTATCGTTGAGTTGGGATGAACCAAACACATTCCCAAAGAAGAAAGTGGGTAATCATTATGGACAATGGATAAAACTTTGAGTCGTGTACATCTAAGGAAAACTTAAATTGAGATTCCTCAGAGAACAACAGTCAGTAGCAGAAGTGCAATATCCACATTGGGATGTGACACTGTTCTGCTTATAGAATGTCTCTCCAAGTCTGATTCTCTTGGTATATTCTTTATTTCATTCTGATTGTTAAATCACTGAAGCACAGAGGCAATATGGCCTCTGGCCTGTGGCACATTTCAAATCCACCACTTGCTCAGGCATGGATATGATCCAGAAGCCTACAGGACATTCATGTTCCTAACCATAACATGGAGAAATACATGTAAATGCTGGTCATGCGATTTCACTCATCACCTGAAAGTGACTCAAGAGTGCCTACAGGTAACAGAAAATGAATGATGTGGAGTAGGATTCAATAGATCCCTAGAGGACGGACAGGACAACACTATTTGGTTGCTGTGGTAACAACTTTGGTGATTAACTCAAGATACTATGGAAACAAACTTCTTAGAAAAAAAATATTTTTAAACTTAGAATACCAGCAGGGCAATGTTCATAAAGACTTTCTGATAGCATTGCACCATCTATTGGCTAAAAAAGGGCATTTTGTTCATGGGGAACTGAGATTTCAGTATTCTGTTTCCTTAAGTAATAAATAAAATCAATTTCTCTCCCAACTCATAAACTTTGAATCATATTGCCTCTAGTCTGAAATTTAATAGGCTATACATCAGATAAAGTCTCTTTCTGCTACTTAGATTTCATTTACAATCATTTCATTATTTGTAAACCACAATGCCTTAAGTATGCATGAAGCCCAGACTTTGGGAATTATCTGGCACATATACTGCAGTTAAGATAAATAATAAATGCAAACCAAACTCCCTGCCAATTATATGATACCCTACAGCAAACATGTTTTACCAATGCAGCAGAACACACAAAGGACCAATTGATATAATCAAATTAAGCTCCTAGCATTTATTTAGAAATTAAATTAAGCAAGATTAATAGTTACATGAAAAAGTGGTTATAGGCTGCCACTGAGAAAAGATTAATTGTTGATGTGGAGGACTTCAGTGCATATAAATGGAAAGCAGTAACATTAATGTTAAGAGCTTGCGTATACTAACACATACACAATTATGCATAAACAATTTTTTTTTGTTTTAGCATTATTTTTTGTCATTCATGAAACAGTGTATCATATAATAATTTAATTAGAGCATAGGATAAACTCAATGTTATTATTTTGCAGGATAGCAATATGTGTGACCACTGTTGGGGTACCTCTGTGATGCTTTGCATTGCCAGGTTCCAGATGTTGTCTTGTGGGAAGCTTTTACTTTGCTTTCACAGAGCACAATAACAAACATACCTGGACATTGGTCAGCGAGTCCCATATGCTGCACATTCACAGCAAGAGAACCACAGCAAAACTGTTACACTCTCATCTTAAAAGAGAGCCATTTGTACTGTATACGAGCAGCTTGGGGATATGTTTTGCCCTGCTGTAATGTTGTCATGTCAGGATAAGCCCTCAGGAAAGGCAGCAAGGGAGGTCCCAGCTCCTGATCAAAGCAGCACTGTGCAGTCAGGTTGCCATCAATCACTGTAAGTGGAGTTCTGTAGCGATTAGACACTCCCGTCCAGACCATCGCACTCTCACCCCCTCATCAACTCTAGCAAGATGTTGTGACCTGTGGGCTCTCATATCTTTCTCAATCCCTGACAGAACGTTTGCCTTGTCAAGTTAGAAACTGCAAATGTCACAGTACGCACCAATACACAAACGCGTTCTCTTAATAAGCAGATTCGTTCTTTTTCGGGTTTTTCTTTCTTGATTTCTATAAGCCCTGATACTCAGCCGCTTAAATCACCTCATCACATATTGTCAATCAACCCACTCACTAATGATGTGGTTTAGTGCTGATGTAGCAGCCAATGTCACTTGAGTATATACAGTATGTATCATGGTCAGAAACGCAAATGATCAATCAATGTATCCAAACATATTGAATCAATATCCTACATTTTGTGTGCTTTATGCTTTCTCAAAGGTTTTCTCAAAGCTTATGTGCATAAACAGAGAGATATGTTCAGATCCAAAATTGTAATACAATTGCAAATGGTATCAGCAGGGCAAGAGAATTACTCCCGCATTTCTGAGCAATGGGAATTTAAAGCAAGTTAAAATCAAAACAGGAGCAAATGATTTACAGTATCTCTTATTGTTATGCACCTTGGTTCACTTTTTAAATCTGAATTATGCCTTTAGGAAAATAAGATTTGTATTTCACACTCCTCTACACAGATCTGTTTAAGTTGATCTTCCTCGAGACTTGCTGTGAGTCACTTGGAAGACCTTCCAGCAAATCTTAAGTGATGACTATTAAGCTCTGCAATTATGAATCAAAGGCCGATGCTGAATCAGGAGACAAAAAGGTAGCCATCGGGCAAAAATAATATTTTGAAGGAACATCAGCACATTTTCTGACATGTACGAACTTTTATTGCAGCCTTACAACTTCAAGAAGACAGCTGGTGAAAAACTCCTGAAATATTCTAAGGATGTCCCCAGGCACTTCTTCTAAATATTTTTTAGAAGTGATGCTGGGTCACAGAATCTAGGATTATGTAATTTTATTAATTAAGTAAATTAAATCCTAAACTTTTTGTAGCAATTGAGGAAGGTAACTAAGCACATTTAGTTTTCAAAATTGGCATACCTGTATTTAAAATATTAATATCGAAACAAAATAACAAAATCTATTGCATTCAAAAAGATTGTAACAAAACGTACTGTAAATGCAAAATGTATCATTTATACATCCAAGTTTCAGACTGCGGTTTCTGTATTAGCTCCAGTGTTAGATGTGCTAAATTTGTGATGTGATACTTTCTTCTAAATACAAACAACATACTCTAATACTGTACATGCTCAGAATTAAAACATCAAAACAACAGTTGGCCTGCAAATCCAATTCATTCAAAGCTATCTTAATGTTATCTTCTAAGCTTCTTGTATAGGGCATGGTGCCATAATAGTAAACGGTTCACTTGCAGAAATGACAATGGTTTGTTGCCATACCATTTGGTCATGACTTATACTATAGCTCTGCCAATCTGTCAAAAGCTCTCGTTTTACCAAAGTGAACATTGAAGCTGTATTCTGTGAACTGAAACGAACAAATGCTGAGAAAGGGAAAATGCCCTTATCACTTGCTCTTTTGGCCTAGGCCCAGGGCCTTTGCATGCAACACAGCTAATGCAGAGAGCAGGTTCACAGTCCTATTGCGTGCCAGCTGGTCATATATCTGTCACATGCTTGGGTTACCCTAATTCAAGGAGATTGCCACTGCAGTTCATCATATGAGTCCAGTCTAACCTCTCTGTGAGCCAAGCTCCTTGTAGAAGAATTTTAATTAGCAATGAGCAAACAAGATAAACCTAAGCAGCTGAAAGTTCACAAGTGCTACTGTTTGGGATTACTGGTGCACAGCTGCTATTCAAAGAAAAGAGAGCATAGAGGAGTGGATATTTGTATATGTAACAGTCATTCTCTTGTAATCTGATTATGTAGACTTATGGAGGAATTACAAACACATTTATGCCACCTATGGGAAGTAGTCCAAGTCAAATGAAATGCATGAAAACCTCTTATGTGTCCTACAGAATAAAGGGTCTTGAACAAATGGTGTAAGATCCTAAGATAATATTTTTATTGTGAAAATACCATAGTCAGTAGAAAAAAAATCCACTCTCTTGAACAAACTACAAAAAAGGCATCTGATTTATTGTGACAGTAAAAATCCCCCAATTATATGAAATGCCGTACAATAATTCAGGGATAATCATCTACAAACTCTAACATAACAATCCAGATAATGTGGGGTGCCAAGCCTATCCCTTGCCTTGGAAATCGGGGAACCTGTTGGGAAGACCATTTGTGTTTCATGTAAAAAAGTCAGTATCTGCTGTATAAAGCATTGCTTTGCACAATCGCAATTCCGATGCCAACAATAGTTTTTTAATACTGAAAATCTTTTAATTTTTACATTGTGCAATCTCCAGTTGATTAGGCCTAACATACCAGTTCACCCCTCTCTTCTATACAACTGCCAGTATCACTTGTGGACTCAATTCAAACCCTTAACAGCAAGTCATTGAGCCAAAATGCAATGGACAAAGTGAGTGGTCCATTTACACCAGCCCTTTCAAACTGGTAGTTGCCTACAATGAATGGAATAATTCACTTCCTCCACTTCATTTTGTCAAGAGGGTGAATACTTTTTGATTATACTGTATTTGTTTGATTTTTAAAACCCAGCCTTACAATTAACATGCAGTACATATAATTCAGAGATTCTCTGCTATGCAAGATAATCATGCCCAGAATCTGAAGTACCATCACCTGTGGTTTATGCACTGTAGTCAAGGAAACAGATAGTAACTACTCAAAGCCATACCTGTACTGTATATACTGTATAAACCCCTATGTAACCCAGACCTGGTGGACTGGATTATTGTTATACAGTAGCAGGACACCATGTGCTAGCATCCTCTGCAGTTTATTCCTGATGGCTTCATGCAGCATGGCTACAAAAGCTACAGTATCATAATACTTACCAGTGATTTCAGTCTTTTGTGGAGCAAGTAATGGCAGCTGAGGTCATGGTCTAGAACTTTGTCCTGGGGTCTGATTGGTGAACCCTGGTCTGATCATCAGAAACCAAAAGCTGGACAGTATACAAACTGCAATGAATCAGTGTTTAAGAGCTCCAGCAACTCCTTGAGTCACACTCCCTTAAGGTGAACTTACAAAGCCGAAGGAGATATCTATCTTGCAGAAACTTTTGAAATGTGTTATGCACAGTAAGTGTATATGTAGCTTTCAGCAAAGCATAAGATGCATACAGTAAAGTCACAGAATAGCTATATGTAACTTATTAACTAATTTTGTGAATAATCCTTGCAAAAATTAAACTTTCCAAAACATGGTGCAAATTTTGTAAGAATATCAATAAATCTGCTATAATGTGGCTTTTTAGATACATTATCATAACACTGCTTTGTTTTTGTAACCCACTTTTTACAAAGCATGTTATTTCAAATTAAGAAATAATTCAGTATTTAGTACTTCGCTCACTATATCATTCAGTAATTTATAGTTCCCATGCAATAGGAATTTCAATGTTGCTAAATACTTCTTTTTAATGGCAGGTCTACATGATATAATATTGTAATATATGGGAAAGAATAAGAACAGCTTATTCCTTGCATGCTACCTGATCCCTTTAAGCCAGACTGATCCCATTTAATACGGCCTACCTAAAACTTATAAACCTCCTTAAACCAGTTTAAGACCAGCAAAGAAATACAGTCATAATAATGGCTGCTGGGTACAAGCCATTCTTCAGACAATCTTATGACTTTTATTACTCTATAATGACATACATGTAAATAACAATTATAATACAACCCTTGGATTGCTTTTTAAGAACGTATATACAGTACAGTATAAGGTTGTTCCAAATGATTGCTGAAGATCTTTATGAGACATATTCTCCTTCACGTTTCATTCTGTTACAACGTTAGGAACATTTTTTCCTTTTCTGATTTAATTCTTCTAAAGAAATTGCTTTCTGCATAAGACTGGGAGTCTGGAATAGGCTGCTCAGACACGTTGTCTGATAACGAGGCTTTTTTTATGAACGGCTGGATGAAATCTTTGGATCAATTAGTTACGAGTAACCTAACAATCTAGAAAAGTCAAATTGCTTCCTTTGATGTACCGAGTAACCTTTCTGTTGCAGAACCCATTGCAATGTTGCCAGTCCTGTGTAAATTTCCCCTTCCTCATCTTAATTTCCTAACTTTCTGTGCTGTAACTATCTGCACTTTGTTTCATGAAACTATGAAAAGATCTGTATAACCACTACATTATCGCAGTCTTCTGCTCCAGCAACATTAGTACAGTAGTATTGTATGCCTCTGTTAGTATCTGGCTAGCACGAATAGTACAGAGACAATAGATTGTACTGTATGTGTCCTAATATTGTGAGAATTTACTTTCCAGAATTTTTATTTAGTTATTAAAATTTTTTTTTGAGTCAAAATGTTTTCAAGCCATTCTTTTCATCCTCTGAAATAAGACCAAACATCTGTTTTACGAGCAGGATAAACTGTAATGACATTTGCAGAATTACAAGAGAAATCGTACAAAATGTTCCAATATTTTTAAATCTATGTTATGTGCAATTGACTCATAAGATTAAAATGATATATCTGTGCCAGGTAGGTTCTGGCAGTTTTTATATAAGTAGCTACATACAATAACTCCAAGGAACATGTATACCTATTATAAACACACATTCCTACTAATTAGAAAGAACCTGCTATTTCCAATGTGCACAGAAGGTTTTATTATGAGTTGGCAAGACTCCTAAGCAAAAGAGAACATTTCACTTTTGCACATACCAAAGCAGCTAAGGGCACACCCTTTCTTTTTATTCTGTAGGCCGTTTCTTGAGTCTGAGTTCAGTGTCTTTGGAAAGTAACTAATACTACAACAGCTAGGTGGAACATTCTGTTGAATGAAGCAGGTTGAAATACATTTCTTACACTAGTTTGAGTGGCTTACTGGCAATAAAGGGCTCTCTATGGCCTTTATGCAAATATCATAGCTAGACTCACTTGAGTGATTTTCTAATTTAAATTTAATTAGAAATTATTAGCCCTATACAATTTCTTGCATTAGGAATTTTGTCTTTTCACATACCCCAACTTGCTCTCCATCAGACACACAGACAGGGAGAGAAACTGGGGGTCAGAGCACAGGGTCAGCCATTGTACAGCACCCCTGGAGCAGTTGGGGTTAAGGGTCTTTCTCAGGATTCCTCTGCCAGCCATGGGATTTGAACTGGTAACCTTCCAGCCACAGGCACAGATCCTTAGCCACAGAGCCAAATGGCATTGCTGCAGTACTACCACTGATACAAGAAAGAGTTCAGAAAGCCTTACGTAGTAACTTATAGTACAGGATTGTCCTATTATTTTCTTTTGTTAACTTTCATTTCATCCCTTGTTTACTTTATAGTTGTATTTCATAGTTTAATGTCATGTTGAGGTTATGTGAGTCAACAATCCCATCTCTCAGTCCAGAACTGTATTTTAATTTCTCTGTTCTTATTAAGTGACTCTTAATATTCTAAATATTCAAATGTGACCCTTTATAATATACTCTCCTACTCTCTGGAAAGAGGTACCACATACCTGTAAAAGACTAAAAGAGCATTTACTTCAGTTATACTTAAAAGCATTAAATTTTGTAACAATAAAAAGATTGTTTGCAAGTAGGGATCTAATTATTGTTGATGTTTCAGAGACTTTACCAGTTAATTGTTGATAATTCTATGGTACTGGATTGAGTACTGATTGAGAGATCATGTTAAATGTTGTTTTGTATCATGGCATTGTGCTGTTGTTGTATCGTATCATTGTTTATAATGTTATACAGTATGCTTATGAGCTCTTGACATGCAAGACAAATTCCCTTAGAGGAAATAAAAATAAAGGGGAAATTTCCTCTTAGGGGAAATTAGCACAAACTGACTGAAAATAGGTTGACACTCCTACACAGTCTTACAGTGCCACCTAATGGTACCAATGCAAAAAACAGGTTGAGGATCATCTTAAAAAATCCTGTTTATTGTGGTGCTATGTGTCACAGCACGGTTCCTAAAAGATTTAAAAGGGATTTTCAATAATTAGTGCTTTGTGAATAAAAATGATCCTATTAAAATATAATTATATTTTTTCAATCACAAAAGCATCTTGTTTTAGTCCAACAGTCCATCAGGTTTAAATTATATGAATGTTCACAGTCCGTCCAAGTGCACAAAATGAAGGTGGATGCAACTGTTATCCTAAAACACCGCTTCCCTGATAGCAGGGAAAGTGGAAACTACCTAAGCGCTTCATTAAACATTCAAACCAGAGTCCAAAGAAAAAAATGAACTAATCTATACAGTAGATATTCTAGTGTACAACAACACAGCTGAATGGTTCAAAAGACGGATGAAGCAAAGGGGGAAATGATTATTTCTTCCACATCACTTACTATGCTATTAGTAGGACTGGATGACAACACTGCCTCTAAGATGTCGCCTAGAGACCTTCACTTTTGTCATCTGTACTGTAGGGGACACAAATGGGACTTCCCTTTAGCACACCGAGATCTACTGACCAACCTGTTAGTCAGATATTAGACCAGGTTCAGATCTTCATAATCAGTCTTAAATCTTCCATTGTTGAGGGAGAGAAAACCTTTAAGGTATGTTTTTTTTATCTAAAAGAGTGTGTGATGGTAATGATGGTAAGGGGGCACTTTGTATGCAGAGAGAAAACCATCAGAGAGAAAATAAATATCAGGCATATCCTAGTAATGTCCGTACAAGCACAAAACAGGCTTTGATTTTTCACAGAAGCTTGAAGTATATCAAAGAATGAACCTGGGATTTGTTAAAAAGTTACAGTATATTGCTGAGAATTTTTACAAACAACAGCATGTCACTGATTTTGTTTTTTTATTAACTAAACAGATAATTCTATTGTACCACACAGCTGGAATGGGGACGATACCACCTACAGTACTCTACAGTAATTACCACATTGTGTATTGTAATGAATTCGGGTTCGGTGAGGTCGAACACAGCGACTCAGACTTGTGGAGTTCAAAACGGCGCTTGATTTCTTCGTCACCACCTGCCAGCCGGCACTCCCGAACCCAGCCGAGAGGGAGACACCAGGCAGCCCGCCAGAGAGAACGAGCGAGAGAAGAGAGAGAGAGTAACAGAGAGAGTAGCCCAGTATGTGATCTCCTGTCACAGCCTGAGGAACAGTGAGTCTGTCTCCCAATAATGCTCCAGCCGCCTACAGAATATGTCAATATTTTATAATATGTCTTTGTTGTAAATGTCTGTAGATTTTATTTTACTTCTATTTTTGTTTTGTTTCATGTAAATATCATTACTTTCATTTGCTTTGGCAACACTGATTGTACCCATCGGTCATGCTAATAAAGCACCTTGAATTGAATTGAATTGAGTAACACCCAGGGGTACGCCCGTTTCCCTGTGGGGCAGCTGCACTGGTCAGCGGCCTTCCTAAACCCCGACCTGCCCACTTCCACTCTGATCCTGCCTCTCACCGCGTACCCCAGCCGGGCGCTCTTCGGCCGCAGCGCCGGGCGAATGTGCTGCAGTATTAAACTATACAGGTAATTCAAACTTACATCTGCTGGTTTTTGGTGGCGAGTGCAATGCTAGGTTCTGAACAAGCAAAGAAAAAAACATGATTTGCATATCACATCGTGCACTTTGAAATTACAATGGTTTTATTCCAAACAGCACTTTATGTGAAACAAAAATACATAGAAATGATTGATTTTACAAATCCCAATGACATACAGTATTTAAACATAAAAGTACTGATAAAAACAACAATATGTAGAAAGTGACCAGAACTGCAATAAAAGGCTTCAGCCTTGTTAAATTTTAGACTTTTAGCTGCCAACTTCAGATTTTATATAACAATAATAAAATGTTGTTACACGTTTAAGAATAAATAAAAAATTGAAGTAATGCAGAATTATATATCTGGCATATACTGCATATAACATTCAATGTACTGTAAATGTATGAAACCCACAAGTAATGCTGCATGAGAATACTGTACCTTGCAGAACAACATCACAGATATCAGTTCATTAACAAAACGGAAACACTGATGATAAAAAATCTAATTCTAGATCTTAGACTTTGAGCCTAGAACTTTTCCAAGCCCTTTTCTAGTCTTTGGTATTCATCACCTAGCGTATCTAAAAGTACAGTACATTCTAAAATGCCCATATTGTATTTGAAGCCAGATTCATACAACTGTATAATCCAAAATCAAATTGGAGTGTGTGCAAATTGGTACTGTGAATAAACTAACATTTAAAATCAGCATGCCAACAGGCAGTGGCAAACAACCCATGCTATGATCCAAATATATACTGACGTCTACAAATGGCTGTCCTCATCAGTCTCATCTTCCTCTATGTAGTCTGAGCTGACTAGGAGTTGAAACTCACGACCAAAGACTACATTTCCTTTGTTAAGGCATTTCAGGTACTCCTTATCCAGCTGCCACCTCAGCAGCCCCACTCTCCGCAGTGCTGAGAGCTCGAATATGAGCTTGCCAAGGTCATTGATCAGTCTTGGTTCGGGCTGCATGCCCTCTTTGGAGCTCAGGTCCATAACCCTCAGTTTCTTCAACATGCCCAGTGCCCCGAGGAACCTGTGCCAGCCCTGGCTGCTCACACAATTCTCAGACAGGTCCAAATGCTGAAGGTCCCTTAAATGACCATTCTGGATTGATGAGCCTAAGGGCAAATATTAAAAGTTTTAGGAACATACATAGTTGTTATTCCACAACATGTTACAATGTGCCTTACACTTTGCCTCATACTCCCATATTACCATAAAAAGCATTAGAAAAGGCATTAAAATAAACAATAAAAGAGCAATAAGAGTAATAATAGGAATGATCTTCCTACTTAAGGAGTTTAATATGTTCCTCTAATAATGGTATGGCAACAATGGCCATTCGTCTAAATGAACGAAAATGGTACACTCCTGGTATTTTTCTAAGGGCAGCTGCTATGTATATCTTCAGTGTAGTTTCCCCAAAACTACATGTCTAAGCATGAGACTGAGAAGGATAGAAATTTGTTTAGCATTTATATTCTCTTAGCACAAAGAAACAATTAGATGACATATCTCATGTGTATAATTAAAATTGCAAACTGAATGAATACCAAGCCAATTAAAGCTTGTTAACAGTTTAGTTTCATTCCTCTTTTGTGTACGACTGAATAGTAACATGACTCTCTCAGGTAATTCTGAATCATAGTTTATTTTTCAATTGTTCTGCTACATTGTGACCAAAGTAGACAACGTGGTAAAGAGCAAGATGTCATGAAGATCAATATTCTTCCCATTTCCCATCTTTTTTCCAATTACCACTCCGGTTTAAATTCAACAACCAGGCTTTTGTTGTTTTAACAGGTTTTCATTGAAACTAAAGACTATCAGCAGGTCATATATAACCAGACCATTAATTTCTTATTCAGCCCACTGAATGAACTGAATTCATGTTCATACAACAGCTGTTTACAACAGATGCAAGTAAACAGTAGCATCAGATTTTGATAATTAATTCACTAATTGAAGTATTTTCAAAGTATCTGCATAAAAAAATAGAGTTTTTTTATTTGTATTTAGCTTATTTTTTCCCTGAAATTTCTGCAGGCTATTAAGCTTTTTGCAATGATTCAAAATTTGATTGAAGAGTGATCATTATTGCTTTAAGCTTAGTAATAGCAGTGATAGACATATAAACATATATTAACTGTCTGCACACTGTGAAGACTCCTTTAGATGGTTTCAAATGCATAATATTAATTACAACATATAAGCTTTTAATGAGACTAAACTGAATACAAATTGTGTTCCCAATTAAAAGAGAAGATCCACTGTTGAGTTTATAGTTTTCACGCCAAACCCAAGCAGTGTGAATAATATACTTACTCAGGAGCTCTAGGTCTTTATCAGTGAGGTGCCAGCTCTGCAGTCCCAGTTTCTGCAGTCCAGGCAGGTTCTCCAGGAAGTCCAGAAGCTTGGACAGGCTGTCTTTCACATTCTGTCCCCATGGAAGCATGAGAGTCTGTAGGCTAGGCAGGGCCCTCAACTTGTCAACTAAAGATTTACAGTAAAAGAAAATATCATTGCTGCATTCTCCACTTCATTAGTAGCTGTTTCTGTGCATTACAACTTTGCTTTATCACCTACTCAGTTTATCCACACAGCCACTCGCGTCTTCCTCCAGCTGGTTTTCAAACAGATCAAGTGTTTCAAGCTTATTGGCATTCCTCAAATTTTCAGCTAAAAGAAAAAAGAAACTTTCTGATAAGTCTATAAACCATTACACCTACCGTCTGAGAACACACATTGTGCAGTATCTTTTATATATAAGTTTGATATAATTATATTAGCATCATTAGGTCTAGACTCTCCACTTTTCTTACTGCTCCCTTTCAAAACTACTTTTACTCCTGGTGCCTAATGTAGTGTAACCATTTAATCTTTTAGTGCAAAGTTGGAAATCCAATATGAGGAGTATCGGAGACAAGTACTGTACTGTAGATGTACAGTACATAATGTGAAGTGTGAAATAGATCTGTACCACACACTTCCTTTTAACTCCATTACTCGTATGAGGAAATCTGCTTGAAACCAGATGTTAATGCTTCCTTCATTACTGCAGTATATATTGTGTATATATTCATTTATAATAGAAACAACACATATTTCATTCCTACTAATATATACAGTAGCCAACACTGACTGCTGAAACCTGAGAAATATTTATTAAAAAGAAAACTACAGACCAAGAATTATGACTGCCTCCTTTGTCAAGCAACAGTTGACAAGCACCATTTTTTTCAGACAGCAGTCTCTACTGGTGGCTGCGTCAATTATAAACCTGAGCCCATTTCCTATGCCTTCCAGCTCGGCCAAGTGCAGCTCCTGGAGACGTTGCAAATGCTTCACTCCTTCAGCTGTTAAAAAACAAAGGTCATTTCGGTTGATTCTTGCATCAGATAAGGAAAAAGAAAGAAATCCAGTATAATGGATTCATCAGTTATATGCTACTTTTATTGTACCTATTGAACTGAGGATGCAGTATTGATTAAATAACACCAACTAGATAAACAAGATTGGATTAATGAAACCTTCTAATTTAATAGGACAGTAGACACCTACATTTTATGTTCATGATCTGTATTGCAGAGTGTATCATCCACCTAATTATTAATTATTAGACATCGCTGCCATTCCAGCTCTTTGCTTACAAAACATCAGTGTCAAATGTCCTATTGTACTTTACCTATTCATATTCCTAGTCTTTCAAATTCCTTGATTTAATTGAATTCCTGCAAAATGATTAAAATTTACCTAGCTGTTTTGCATCATCTTCAGCCATCTTTATATTAATTAAATTTAATTTCTCAAGGTTCTGAAGGTCTTGGATTCTCTCCAATAATCCCCCTGTAATAAGCAGAAAATCTCAGATAAATGAAACAAATTTAATATAAATTAATTCACAAAAATATAATTAACATGTTCTTCATGTTAGAAATTTTTATGCACACCTATTAAAATGTCTTTAACATTTAAATAAAAGATAACACATACTAACCTGACAGTCTTTCAGTCTGCAGATCACTTATATACAAAGTCTTAAGCTGTTTCATAAGAACAATGTGCTGTTCATCTGTTAACGTCAAGGGAGTTTCTTCAATAACTAGATCCTTCAGGTTGTATTCACACATTTTGAGGACATCAGGAAGTTTTCCACTTATACCTTTGCTTCTTGTTAGGAGAAGCCTAAGGCTTTTGGCTGAACAGCATATCTTTCCTAGATATGTTATATCTTTTTTAGATAACCTCTGAAAATCATTCAAAGATACTTCAATACTATTAAGGCTGTGACTCCAATCGAAAAACAAGGACACTGCCTTCTCTGGAATGTATGTCTTTTTGCTCTGATTTGGGATTTCACTGCAGTGCAAATTGCCAAACAGTTCCAACTCGATGAGTTCTAGAGCAGTCAAACAATTTGGCAAATATTGAAAGAAGTCACTCAAACAGGTTGGAATGCTCTGGCTGCTGATGTGCAGCTTTTTTTTCTGAAAGAAAAATTCAAACTCCGCGCTTAGCTCAGATTTTGAAAGACTTTCTGCAAAGAAGTTAAGAGCGCAGTTTACAAAACTCTCCATGCTAACTTCCTGCAGCTTGTGAAGTTCTTCCATATTGTGTGAGATCTGTTCCTGGTCATTGTCTGAAGGAACATGCGGCCTCTCAGTTTCTAATGGGGTGCCCAACAGTCTTCCATGTTTTTTAACATTTGCCATGTGCTGAATGACAATGCTAGCAGCTTGTGTGGAAGACCCACATGTGTACATCAGTAAATTGTAGTATTTATAAGAAATATCTGAAATATTATCAATCTGATTCAGGTACTGGTACCCCATCTTCACATCTGACTCTTTGGCTGAAGTTAATAGTCCATGCAGTCTCCTTCCTGCTATGTACTCCTGGAACGACTTATGAAAGAAACGATAGACAGGCTCCATCCTTTGAGCAGTGTACTTGTTCAGAAGTCCAGATTTCAGTAGAACATCCTCTTGTTCACTGTGCAGCTCTTTTCTTAAATAGAACTCAAAGCAGTGCTCGAAAATTCCCTGAAGTGCTAGATCCCCACATATGTTGATGCTCTCCTGAACTGTTTCCGAAGTCATAAATGAAATTTTGTACTGGTTCTTTGAGATCATCAGATCGTAAAGGGTACGGAAAAGTACAGTCTGTGTTTTAGGAATGATGCTGGTGTCACCCAACCGGATGGCACAAGCTATGACCACAAATAGAGGTGTCTTCATCAATTCTTTCATGGTGCTTGAGTTTTCGAGTTGCTGCAGAAGGTCTTTAGAGAGTTCAGGACCCAAGATATTTCTAATAATGACCTTACTGTTCTCCTCACTGAGATCCCCAATCTCTGCAATGATTTCAGCAATGGGCCTCACGTTACTGACTGATTCAGTGCGTGTTGTCACAATTACCGTATTCTTGAACCGAAAGCTATGTTTGATCATGTCCTCTATCTCCGGGCACTTTTCTGGTTTAAATTCATCATATCCATCCAAAAGGAACAGAACCTCTTCTTTCAAGAACCGTAAAGAATTCTGAAAGGTCTCCTTGTCAATATCATAGGGCACTCTGAGCAGCTGCTCACAAACTGTTTCATATATTTCCTTTTCTGCAGCACTCAAGCTTATGAAAAAGACCAGCCTGTACTTATTCAGCACTGAGGTTTCTCCCGAAGCCCAAAGTGCTGCAATTCTCTTCAGGAGAGTGGTCTTGCCTTTGCCGGCTCCTCCTTCAATGACAGTTGGGTTCTTGAACTCACCCAAAAAATGCAAAAGAGTCATAGTGCCTTTTCTCTGATTCCATATGTCCTTTTTCCAAAACTGTGCATCAGTGAATGTTGTTTCCAAATCAAAAATAATGTCTATGTCCTCCCCCAAAGGGTGAAACTTTTGGAAATATGCTGATTTATACAAGTGTTTTAAATCTTCTGCCATCATGTCTATGTTCTGTTTCGTTGGTACTTCAGGCAATGCCACTGTATGGTACAAAAAAAGATAAATCAATTACTGCGAAAAACACATTTGAATAAAGTGTTTAATTAAATATTTGTAAGTATGACTTACATCTCCCAAGCAAGTCTTCAAACAAGAAGACATCTTCATCTTTGAGGCAGTCAACAAAAAGTCTGCAAGCTTTTTCCCCTTTCTGCTGAATCAAATCAATGATTTTGCGAGCTGCTTTTGGACCAGTTTTCTCACAGTAAATCTCATCTTTCTCCTCCAGATCAATGACACTTTTGCTATAGATATGATCTGCAATCTGATGGGTAATTGTTATTCCCATCCTCTTGATAAGTTCCACATAGTTTTTCCTGATGAAATCCACTGAAGAAGGGCAAACATTATAGTTAGGATCAAGCTTATTTATATTTCAATGTCTAAACACAGAATACGTTCTTGGGATGTACCTGCACATGAGAACAATAATCAATATAGACTCCATGACTCTGTATAGACAATACAGAATATATGACTCTGTATGAAACCGAAGATGTCTCTTTTTAGAGCTACCTTAGTAACAAAAGCTTGAAAAAGTGCCTCTACCTATTTAGAAAATGTAATTAGCCTGTGATGAAAAGAACATGACCAATGAAAGCAAGAGGGGGAAAGCAAGTGTTACGCACAAGCTATGTGAATAACACACCTATTCGTGTAAGCAAAAAAGGAATAAATGAGACAGTGAAACCAATAGGGCACTTTCACACCTAATTCATTTGTTTGTTTGATGTGAATCGAAGTGGAGTTTGGTTTGCTTGGATATGTGAAACCTCCAATTGCTACGAAACTGGTACAAAAAAAGGGAAATCACTAACTCTGAAAAACCGTTTGATCAGGGCAGAATGCATATTAGGCCCAGTGGAGCAAAATCACTTAAAAAGGTTCATTTGCAAAGGCACACTGGATCTTTGTGATATACTGTAGGTCCTTTCAGCTTTCAATAATTTCAGTAAAGTGAAATGACACTACAGCAATCAAAAACTTTTGCCTTGTGATGCCACTCACAAACAACATCAAATGTTTTGAAAGGTCTAGAAAAAAATATCAAAAATGAAAAAGATTAGGAATGATACTAAGTTTCTAAACATCTTTTAAACCCATGTTTCAATACAGAGATAAATAAAACATATCACCAAAATAATGTTTAAATAAAATACTTAAATGACACACTACAGTATGTTTAATTTTAATTGTTGAGTAAACATCATAAATATTGCTCATAGCATAAACAATAGTAATACAGTATACCAATAGTGCTGACAAAATTTCTTACTTTGTTTACACACCAGGGCGATTTACAAATTATTCTTAAGGTATTACTATTTAGGATTTTAAACTCCTGTAAGAAGCGTTTTCCAGTCCTGGTCCTGGTGTACTCTGTGCTTTCTGGATCTTGTTCCAACTGAGTTCTAATTTAATTTATTGAGCCCTTACTTGAACTATTTGCTTTATAAAATCAGTTTCGGCTCTTGAATAGTAAATAAAGGTTAGTCTTTAACATTACCCCTGTGCAATAAACTGGATTTCAGAATTTATCTCATTTAGGATGACTGTTTCATACAGCACTAATGCAACATAATGTAATTAGACTACAGTAAGCATCCGATCCAGTGTCATTCCCACTGTGTCTGTGCATTGATAATCAATTAGTTGTTTAAACAGCTACAGTATGTGAAACCAAGTACTTCAAACCCAGCTGTATACTGTATTCATACACATTATATCAAAGTTTAGAGTAAGACCTGAGTGCTCCCAATCTATGCATAAAGCACTTTAGGATCCCTTGGAATAAAAAGTGCTCCATAAATGCAATTCCATCCAGACAAACTGTCTAAAGAAGTAAACAGATTTAGAAAATGAGGTAGCCATTGATGACCAATCAACAGTCATCACTTCATTAATCAACTGTTATCACCAAGGAAAGACTGCGTGTATGTACCGTATATATATCCATCCACTTTCTAACCGTTCATTCCGATTCAGGGTCGCGGTGAAGCCGGAGCCTATTCCAGCAAGCAACAGGAGCAAGGTGGGATACACCCTGGATGGGACGCCAGGGCAGGAAGACACAGACACACACTCACACCAGGGCCACATTTCGCAGAAGCAAATTAACCCACCACTATGTTTTTGGACTTTGGGGAAAATCAGAGCACCTGTATGGAACCCACCACCCCCAAGGAGAACATACAAACTCAGGTAAGAAATTCTGATTACAAAATTATTTCTCTCAAATTACCATGAAGTGACTGTGTAAGCAAAATGAGGTTAAAACAGGGGCTAAACAGCAATTAAATTATTTATACAGTATGATAACACAAACAGTTGGACTGTTGGCTGTAGTTAATGTCTAAAAAGGGGCTGAGAAATATGTGTGCTTCAGGGATATGTTTGATAAGACAATCTCTCTCCATGACTCACTGGGGAATTTCATTATTAACCTATTTTAAAACTATGCAGAACTGTGTGGTGAATTATTGCATCTCTTACTTGGTGCAACTTGGTGCTAAGGTGAAAATTGTTCTGTCCTTTTAAGAGCTGCCTTGAGGTATTCCAAATTTAATAAAAGCTAGACTGGAGTAACCTGTTAGTCTCCATAGAAATAGGAGGGACAACACTAATAATGAGGTTCAAGTTTGAGTGAGAAAAATGTATAAAATGCTTAGATGGGGCTATGTGTAGGTGAACATTAATTAGTTTTTTTTATTAATGTCAAAATGTAATTACAGTACATTTTAAATTGCACTATAAAGTTCTTAATGATCATAATATCAGTGAAATGTCTATTGTATTAGCTTATATAATATTTTTCATTAAATTAATGCATAAAGAAGGGAAGGCTAAAATTTAAAACTCATGCACTGACCCCTACAATTCTGCTCATTAAACAATGACAGAGTAGGGCAGAGAACTGCCAATATGGGTTGACAAAGCCAACAGCTGAACACACATTATTCACAGCCACCAAGGCTATAAGCATAAATAAAGCTTATAAACAAAATCATAACCTAGGTCATGGCATGGCACACCACAATAAAACATAATATAAAAGGCCCAAGAAGAAAGACCATCCATTCAGCAGTTTATTAAATACTTTTAAGCAATATCTTTTACTTACTTGTGTATATGTATCTTGCTTAATCTGTCAGGCAGTTTTGCTTAAATCTATAAAATGAAAAACAAGTTATAATTCCAACACAGTTACTTGCCAAGTTATAAAATGCATGATGTGTAATTGTTGACCTTTAAACATGTCATTGACTGTACCCCTGTTCTTCCGCTATTTGAGGAGGTGGATCAGATCTTATTACAAAGAGCAGCAATAGCAAGAAAATATAATTTACTAGCATGTAGTGTCAAGAAGCCCAAAACAAACATTTTGCTTTGTTCCCTGGGTAAAGACAGTGGCTTTGAGTCTAGTTGTAGCCTCTTTCTGCCCTGAGCCTCTTCATAAAAGATCTTATATTTCCTATTCCTTAGGAATTCCAAGGCAGACTTGAAATTCTAAAACAGCTACATCTACTCCAGACCTTTCCCTTACTGTAAGTTGTTACATCCTGGGTCAGCATGTCTGTCCAGACACTTCATTAACTTTTCCAACTTTGCAATTTATATTGGATCATTTGTATGCTAAACACATTCCCTGTATCACCTGTTTTGTGACAGCAGAGACTGAAGAAATGGGATAGAAATTGCTCTCAGGATTGGTTTGAACGATTACCGTGTACACATAAAGAGACATATGCTGATGACTGGTTTGGAGGGTCTCACAGCAGAAGTGTTACATTGTCAATACAGTGAAAAGAGAATTGGAGACAAGAATCAGAAAAATCCAGAGATTCCCAATTAAGTATTGATCTAAGCAAAGGTCCAATATTGAAAGGTTGCCTGATAAGTGTAGCATTGCAAGATTGTAGCAGTAACTGTGATGGAAGAATGCTGCCAACTCTGACAGATTTTTACTTTAGAATAGATATCTTTTTAATCAGGAGCCGGAACGTCGTGTTTCCTTTCTTCTCTTTTCAGCATGGAATAAACCTATTACTTGTTCCTTTGCAGCCTACGCATGCTGACGCAGCTACCCACTGAACTACCTTTTTAATCAGTCAGGTTTAAAGACACAAAATTGAATATTGTACATGGACTGTATCTAAATAAAACAATCCTCCTTTGAAGTGGGCGGATATCGATCTTACCCCCCCCCCCCCTTCCAGAAAAGACTAAATAAAACTGGCTTCAATGAGGCTAATCGAGATCATTGAACTGCCTGTTCGGCCCAAGTCAAAGTATATAAGATTTCACTGTTAAATGAACATCCGAGAAAATGATATAAAAAATATAAATATTTTTAATTTAACAAATGTTAAAAAAAAATAATCCACCACAAGGTGGGGCTATAATGTATTGTAGAAATACCATAATAACCTATTTCGTATCTCAGTATAAAGTGTCCCTATGAACCTACAGTACACCAGAGCTTTTAAAAGGCTACAGTATCACTAGGGAGAAGTTTACCCCCCATCCGAATCTTCCGAACAGTCACAGCATTCATTCACGATAACCCTCTAAACCATGAGGTTTTCATAAATCACGGCGTAAAACATAAATTAAGTAAAATGGTCAAATAGATATAAACAATTTTAATTCGTGGTAAAATGTCAGTTTCTACTACTTTTAAATAGTTTGTTAAACGTTATATATAAACCCATAAAAGCACTACTTCTCTTTTCTATCCATCTCTTTCAAAAGCAAAACAAATGTCTTTCGATCATAGTTTTGATTCCATAACTTTTTTTGTCCATTTTGTAGAGAGGTACTGCTACAAACCTTTCTACTGTACGTACAGCATGAGTACTAGCAGTAAAGCAAAATCTACAAACAGCCACTAGACTTGTTTAATCCCTGTGTCCAAGTGTTAACAAACCCTAGACCCGGAAATACAAAAAAAGAAATTAACAGAGAACATTTTCATTTAGGTTTTTTTAAAAAATAACTTACTTGGCATGAGCAGTTTACTACTTTGTTTACATCTTCGATGCTGAAGACTGCTATCGTTTTAAACATAAATACTGTGAAGGTTTTATGCAACTTTTTGCTGTATTGGATACATTGGTTTACAGTAAGTAGTTGCTACTTTTCATGACTCAAATGACTGGACACTCCTCCTTGTCAGTACGGGAAACCCAATGCTCTTTCACAATACTATAAGGTTTAACCCGGAAATCCCTGTTACAACAGCACCCTGAAGAAATCTTGGCAGTAACACTACAGTATGTAGTATTGCAGCTCTAACCTTTAGTATTTAAAGGTATTGATTTATCAAGCCTCTTAAATATGACCATTTCTACATGTACTGAGCTTTGAAAATAAGATTTTACTATTACTACGCATTCCTTTGCTTGCAGTCGTCACCCTACAAATTTAACCGACTTTCACCCAATTTAAGATATTGTCACTACAGTATGTACAGTATAATACGTTTACTGCGGCGTTACATTATTATATAGTATGTTTTTAATGTACCCTAAAACTCTAAGAACGGGCAAAGTCGTTCTCAACGTTCGACATGTATGAACGAAAAGATAGCTTGATGCAATGTAATAATACACGTGAAGTTACTGCTCTTTGCTTGCAGTTTAAGCGATGCAGAAGACATTTTTTAATTCCAAATTGTAAATGCAGATACTGTACAGCACTCGTTAGAATTTTAGCTTGAAGTAATGCTGGATAATAAAAAGTGTTTGCGTGTACGTTTTTTCATTACCTTGCACATTTCATGGGTTTACGATTTAAAATCTTTGTGCATTATAATTTTAGTTGATTTTATCTTGTTGATCTCCACAAACTAATGCTGTTGTTTAATATAAGCTGATTGCACTGACCTACAGTAAGATTAAATTCCTTTAGTAATACATTACATTATAACAGAAAGGTGGAATATTCAAGTATAAACAACACTATTCTTATATATAAATAAATAGCTCACTGTCGCAACGTTTAAAAGAATACCCTTGTAAAAAGACCCTTCTAATTATGATTTTCCTATAGTTTAGTCAAATTAAACAACCATAGTCTGCAGTTTCACCAACATGGTATAACCAGACCTGGGCCAGTAAAACAGATTTAATATGATTGCTGTGAAATACACTCAGAAATATCTTGGAATTCATTATAGATTCTGCATCTGTGTTTTTTGGGGGTATTTTGGGGGGTTTGGCTGGCCACAGCAAATTCTCTCTACATATTTAATCCCTCTATGGCATTCATTAGGATATAACCAAACTACTTAATTAAACCCTCACACCTGAAGAAGGCTTCACAGCCGAAACGTTGTGTTTTCTCTCTTCTCTTTTCAGCATGGAATAAACCTATTACTTGTTCCTTTACTTAATTAAACATTAGCATTAATTTGTTGTTTCATATCCAATGAAAACAGAGAGCAGTCTATAGAGAGGCACAAGGTTGTTCTAATTTTAGAATGCTTTCCATATCTTTATAATACTGCAAACACCCATTTAGATGGATAAAACCCGCAAAGTACTGGAAGAGCATAAGAAAGGTAGCAGACAAGGAGAGAGAATTTCCATTTTCACAGTGTAAGATTTTGCTACCCGCATGCATCACTTTGTGCTTATCGACTTTACCTTAAGTCCTAAGTGTTTTAAAATGTTCTGCCCTTTTAGATGACATTTTCTAAATTTTTCAGCTACAGTATTTCCTGAGTCTTCTCTTTTATTATCATCTGTGAACTTAACAAGTTTGCACACTATATAAGAATCTAGATAAAAGCAATTTGATAGTGATAAAATTCACATAATTTGATCATAATACAACAGAAGCAAAATATATGGTTTATATTTTTTTGCTTTTTGTGGCTTAGAATGTCCTGTAACTGTATTTTAATTTCATTTTTGGAAAGTCAATTATTTTGCCAGGTAACCTTACGTTCTCGTTCTTTTTCCATGGCAGCAATCAGAAGCAGATGTACTCAAAATTCATGATACTGGTGCTGCTAACAGAAAAGACCAAAGATTTTATTTTTCAGAGGAGGCCTTCAGCAGTGCTCTTCACCTTCTGAATTCATTACAGGCCAATCCAGATAAGGAGAAAACTGCTCAGATCTTTTCTAAAAATCTGGGAGACAGTGCAGGATATGGATGAATAATTTGGATGTACATCTTTGATATTCAGCTTGCAGTGTTGAAACAGAGATTGGTGTATTTATTGTAAAAAAAAATCAGGGGGTTTCAATATGTGTAATTTCAATTTGAAAATAGGACAGTATTTACGCAGTTTTTTTAAACCTTTTACTGTCGTGGTTGGGGAAACAATACCTGAAAGCATTTCAGACTCATCCATTTTGACAGTTATTTAAGGTTTCTTAGTCTCCATGGTTATTTCAAGTAGGATCAAAGGAATTCCAGCATATGATTTCTTAGTCTAGATTCATTCTATTTATTTTGCTTCTGGGTATATAGGCACACTTAATCCAAATGCAATTATAATTTATAAAATGATAAATCTCTGCTAGCTACCATCATCAAAGAGAAAGAAAATATATAAATTTATAATGTTAACACATTCTTTCTGCATATATATACATCTAATTGTAATCACCTAATACTATATTATGTATCAGGTTAACTGAGAAATGCCTTCATGACATCATACAGGCAAATATAAAGAGATAATTGCCTGCTATCCCTGGCACTCGTGGACCAGGCTGCTACAGTGCGAGGTTTCTCCCCTTTACCCCCTCCCTCAGTTGGTGTCCAGCTGTTGCAGTATTGGCCCTCGACTCTTCCCCCTCCCAGAGCTTTCATTGATTGTAGCTGATATTTCTTCTTTCTTTGGGGGTTCCGTTCTCCTCTGTACCATTTAGAAAATTACTGCAAATGGTACTGTACCTCTCTTCCTATTTCCACTTCAGTTTACTCTTCTGAAATGCTGCAGCCTCTTATGCTGTTCACCAATGCCAATCTCAAGGTCCTGCTAGTGCTGCCACCAGTTTGCTGAATTGTGTTCCATCACCCACATCACATGTGCCTCTTATTCATTTCATTCACTGCCAGTGTTTCTCTAAAGCACTAAAATCTACTCACTAAAACAAGCTCAAGCCTGTATCATATGCACTTCTCCTTCATTCAAAGCTACTCACACATTCTGCTTGTTTCCTGCAACACTGCTGTCAAATCAATTCACTCTTAACTTGAAAGTGTTCAAAATCGGCATCTGTGTTTTGGAGATATTTTTGTGGGGACATGACAACGCAGATCTCCGACCAGCATTGTCATTTCCTCAGCCAGGAGAGTTAAGGCCAAAGTATTAAACACACTATCCTTTTCGTATTTTGTATCACTTTTGTCATTATTACTAGTGAAATGGTGTTTATTTAAACAGAAGTTCAATAAGAGGTCAAATTCTAATATCTCACATTCGATCCCCTACATATAAATGCTCCCTTGCTAAACGCGACACTACACTATGTGCATCTTTTCTAACACCCCCCTCCCTCCTCCACCCCAGCATCACCGTGGCAACATCTTCCCCTGGCCCCTGGGAGAATATTACAGTGCTGATCTCCGATCAGTGTTGTCATTTCCTCAGCCTTAAACACACTATCCCTTTATATTCGTTAGTTCATTTAGACATAAATTGACCAAACCACTGAATTTAATATTAATGAACCAAAGAACGTGCATATTAATGAGTAAGTGTAGTATCATAGATGTTAATTGTAAAGATACAACTTTTTTATTTTTTTGCATTACTCATAGAAACCTAGTTTTCCATTTAGACCCTTTGGAAGGTCAAATATTTGATTGCACCTGCTCCTTTATTATGTACCAGTTCCTATTAAACCTAACAACAATACAATCAGGTAGTACCAGTCATTGTGTTTCAATGAATGCTGTTCTGAACTTAAAATTCATAAAATATTAAAAAGAATCTTCATAAAATGTACTTCTCAGAACCCTTCATATTTATTGTTTTTAAATCAAGTGAGAAACTTAGCTTATTTTTCATGAATCCCTGCTGGCAGTCTGCAGCTTCTGTGTGTTATGTGCTGTATCTCTCACTGAAATGCATCAAACACCAGCAAACACATTCTCATCCTGAATTCCTAAATAATAGTTCTCTAGTTAAATTTAAATTATAGCCACAGACAAGTGCTGACAGCAATCATTTGAATGTTTTCAGTTATCTTTATTTAGTTCACTCCAAGTCAATTGTTGAACTATGCTTCATAATCAGTCACATTTTTTGCACACACTCTTTACTAGCAAATTATAGGTTTTAGTAATTGTTTCCAAATGCTACATACAATATCTACAGTATATGACATAATTAACAACACATTGCTGAATTCACACTGCACAGAGAAGCAGACAAAACATTGTGGGAAAGATTTTCATTCCAAATGTGTCATAATAAGAAAATTAAGATTTTTTAAATAAACTATTTACTGTATCTGATGAAAGCTGAAATTCTTATAATTTACTTATGCCATTATATCATTGTCTTTGTCAAACATAATTCACATACCTTTCAGTCTTTAACTGCTATGCAATAATTTTAAAAATACACTACACTAGCTTAGAGACTAACAAAGGCTTGCAGACTGAATTGACATCTATGTCAAGATAAGATTTTTCCCAGCTATTTGAACACCTTTTCTTTATTCCCTTCAACCCACTTAATTTCCAATTATGACAGCACTATCATAATGAATTCAAGCCATGGGCCATAATCCTCTTTGGAGTGTAAAGCCATGAAAGAAAATGCAGCAGGAATGTTAAAACGATTTGCACACCCAGGGGCAGAACCTGTAGGACAAATAAACCATGGATTGTGAATAATTCTCTGATCTGGGTTTGTAGATCCTCTCCCTCAATGCTATAAAACTGGGACAGTTCTCATAAAGCAATTCTTCAATTAGTGTTACTGTAAATTTAAAGTAATGGGTTTCTTTATAGTACAGTACTTTTTCCTGTGAAGCATATGAAGCGCACTGTATGAAATGAGGCGTACTCCTTACCTGTGTCCTCAATGTACAGTAACCATGTACAGTACATAAAAAGTTCGTCATTAACTATTGAAAATAAGGTCTGTATTTACAAAACATAGCAAATTAGAATACAATACATGATTATTGGATTTAGAGTATGGTGTGCCTATTATCAAGAAGAATTTCATAAAATAATATGCTGTAGGAGTCTGTTGATTTTGGATCAGCCTCATCAACCACCTTCAGACGCACAAATAATACACTCATGGGATTTCAACTATCCTTGGCTGCAGGGAGTTGTCAAAGTACTCCATTCAAGAGCAGGAAGTCAGAAGATAATAAAATGAGTTAGTTTCAGGCTGCGACAGCCTCACATCCCACAGTTAGGATAAATTGGTTAAAAAATCTATTAGTGAGTCCCCACCAGTCAGTGTTTCAGGCAGTACTAATGAATTCATACTATCTGATAACTGGTCGCTATCTTTATCATTACGCTCAAATGTTCATAGGAGCACTTACTCTCTGCTGATTTTCACAAGGACTGCCAATTGTTATGTACTGTAGGTTTTATTGCATCTAGATCTCCTTTTTTAAGTTTATAGCATACTGTACTTATGATTCCATCAGCACTGTCCGCTAATGAAATATTCTGGTATTTAGAACATTACCCTTTTTATATTCATATTTATACTGAATTTCCAGTTTTATATATACAAGATAGTGAACAATCAATTAGGATAGTTGAACCGAGTCGTTTTAACTTCCAGGCAGCCAAGTAAGAGAAGAGCTTCCCTTCCACAATGTCATGCATTTTATTTAAACTAAAAAAACCAAGCGTGAGGTGTTAACCTATTGACGTTTCCTCTGCTTCTGTTGTTTTTACATGAAACAAATTCACAGACCTACACCAAGATCAATTTGAATAAATACCAAAGACTTAATGTGATATTAAATCAGTAGCCACAGAGGTGGCAGAGATACAGTACAGTAGATTGAGCATTTCAAGCTTTTTCAAGGCCCGTTCTTCTGGCAACAACGAAAAGCACAGAGAAGGCATTTAACTTTGTAATAAAACACTGCACTTAGTACTTTAAAAAGTAGTGATTTTTAAATAATCAACCAACTTGAAAAATTTGTGGAACCGTACATTTTAAATTGCTTCAGGCTCTACTGAAATCTGACTCAATGTCATGCATGACAGGGTGAAGTGGTAAGTGATTCTTTTTACCTTTGTAGTGCAAATGACACCACCTTGTCCCCCTTTAAGTATATTCCTGTTCCTTAGCAGTTTAAATTGAATTCCCATTTTCCATCATCACACTGGAACAGAACTAGTATATCAACAGGCTGTACTATTTTCTTTCTCTCTACAGGCAAACAAAAAGTATGAGGACCTCTCCATGTTAGTGAAATAATGCCCCCGTGTAAAAAAAAAGAAAACTACTGCAATTTGACAATAGGGAAAAAAATACAAGGAAAAATAAAACAGCTGAAAAAGTTATAACTTTCAAAGCACATGAAGTGCCTGAAAAGATATGAGGAAAGAGACAGCTTTAGTGCCAGTGTGAAAATCAGCTAATCAGAAAAAAAAGTAGATCATATACAGTACATATGAAGTCTTACTGCAGTTGGTACTGTATAAACATGAAAGATTCCCCATAAGAAGAGTTTTGTTTTCATGCACCTATTGTGTTGGGATTCAAACAGCGTCATTCAAATATAAAATTCACTTTTTGGTTAGCTCCTGCCAATATAATATTCTGTCTTATACCAAAATGAAGTGTCTTTATAGTCTAACACAAGTGTTAATATTCATATTTTGTAGTGCAAACTAAAATATTCTGTGATTATTTCTTATTCCTGGGCAGTAAACGTGAATCTTCTGCTGCACAGTAATATATGAGGATAGATTGCAAGCAGACAGAGCAGTGCTTCACAAATTCGGTCCTGTGACGCAGGTGGCTTAGTTACTTACATGAAGCCTTAATAGAAGTAATAATCTGATTCCTTCTGGGGCGATTCTATAATAACCTATACAATTTTATATGCCACTTGAAATCTGCACCATGTTAAGTGAAGAAAATAGCGAAACATGTCTATTTAAGCTTGTTATTAGTTCTCTTACAGGTTCAGTTTACTACCTGGGGGTTAAGCCAGAATTGAAACCAATTGAAACTGGAAATGATGACGAACGATTGGGAAGGATGGAGGTAAAGAGTTAGAGTTACCATAAGAAGTGCAAATGACAGTGGCAGAAGGGGTTTCAGTATTCATTATGATTTCAGAATTGTCTGATTCGGATAAATGCACCTCAGTAATTCTCCCTGGCAATTACATACTGTACCCATGTCTCCCGTTATTTCTTTCTTTTCAGTACAAAATCTTTTTCACAGTTTAATCTGTCTGACAAGGTGACAGTGTGATGAGATTATTGTGTTCATGTTGTAGGTGCATGTCATTTCTTCCAAGTGCCATTTTGAGCTTGTAAAACACAAAACACTTAATTATGTATGCTTATAGCAAAGGATCTATTGATTATTCTGTTGCTTTATAGATTGCTTCTCTTAGAACTCAGGACACGTAAGCAAAGAATATGGATCACTGAAAAATTGAATCTGCAGAATACGTGTGTCTCTTGTGTAATCACCCTAAATTCGTATTCTCACACGTATTTCACTGTCTTCACATTTGTTTTGACAAAAACGCAGGGTCAGGGGTTTAATTAATTGCTTCAGATGTGAACACTTGAAAATGCAATTTCATAGGATTGTGGTTCCTCCAACAGCTTTAGTTAATGTGGCCTTAGCTTGGCTGCTATTCCTTCCTCTCTAAAGCTGCAATCAGATTGAGCCTTATGTTCATATGGAAATTATATATTTTCTATACATTTGTATATGTAATATGTATGGGGTAGTATTTTTTACATCTCATGAGAATTACCTGAAAACTGACATAATTCTATTTTTTCATTTTTCAATAGTTTCTTTTTCAATGCAAAGGCATGAAAAAGCTTCACATGAATATTTAAAAGTTGTGATAATCCATAAATTAGGGGTCACATTCTCAATTCTGGGAGGGCCTAGTGACCCATGGTTTCATCACACCCAACCCCTAAGTTACATAGTTGGTCAAACTATTTTTTATTAGAAAACTGTAAAGTTCCATGGTGTTTTATAGGTAAACATACCATTAATGAAGTGAATGAAAGTGAATGTTTTGAGCAATGAACTGTGAAAAATCATTACAAAAACCCTACATAGAGTATGTATAAGTAAGAATTCCCATCCATCTCTTTTCTAACTGCAGGGGAGCTGGAGCCTATCCCAGCAAGTAACCAGCGCAAGGCAGGATACAGAATTCCAGTCCATCACAGGACGGACACACACACACAAACAAACATGCACACCCTCACACAATTTTCCCAGAAGCCAACTGACCTACCAGCATGTCTGTAGGACTGTAGGAGAAAACCAGAGCACCTGGAGGAGTTCCACACTAATACTGAGAAAACATACAAATTAATTATTATTTAAGTATTATAATTCATTATATAATTTATTATTAAAAAAAACAATAATTTAGTTTTGAGACACCTGGATATGAGATGAAAATACTCTATGTTTGAAACAGACCTACAATGGACAATGGGAGATACTAGTGAATAGCTTTCTAAGTCTGTGGTGACACTGTCAAATTACAGTACATGGAAATGTAGTACAAAATGTTTTAGGTATCGCTTAAAACTTTTTTTTTCAGGAAGGAAAATGTCAGTTGACATCTGTTGCCTTCCACTAAAATGAGTTATGAAATATACCAATTCACTGTAATGTCTAAATACCATCCTTCCCCTGTGGACAAAAATTGTAACAATTATGCTTCCATTATGTGTTTTAGTAGGGAGTAAGAAACAGCACAGAATATGAATGAAATGGATTCCTTGCTAATTCTAAGAAAATGAGAGCTCCTGTATGAATAATGGATTTTATACTAAACCTATGTAATTTAGAGGCAATTTAATGCATGCACTGCATTATATCCACAAGGGCTGTTTGGCTCGGTGGCATATTGCAAAATCAGAAGAGAGTCAATTACAGAGATAAGGAGGGGTAAGAAGAAGGCAGATGAATAAAAGGTCTATCTTTAGAGAGCACTGATATCTACGTTGTGGTTAAATGTTTAAGCTTCCATTTTGGAGAATGCTCTTCATCAGGCATTCTTCTCATTTGTAAAACATTTTCGATTAAGTGACAGTTTCGGATATGTGAGGACAGAAGTTTTCAATAATAGGCGAGGTACAAATGTATTACCAAGAGTTAATAGCAAATTTAAGGAATCATGTTCACTATGATTCATAATAGTCAGAATTTTAGAAACTGCCCACCACTGGTGCATTGCATTTAACATGTCTGCACGTGATCTGGGATGCAAGAAGAACGTTTATCCTAGCACAGTTCTCCCAAGTCCTGGACGCGAATGTGATCAAACCCCTTAGCTGAAGGGTTTATTTGAAAAGACCCTTTCAAACAAAACAGTTTTTCAAGAGGTAATTTGTGAGTTAAAAATGATCATAAATTATGCAGCAGGTTCTGGGTTACAGAGCACCCCTCATTGATGAACACTGTTTTAACTATTATGAATTAGGAACATTAATTAATTCCACATACAATTAAGAATGCTTATTTTGGCAGTGGCCATGTGCTTATGAATCATTATTTGGCACAGATACAGTGCATACAGCAACATGTTAGAGTTGCTCAACCATTTAGAGGGACCCAATAGTTTATAAGCATCTTAATGTTATCAAAACAATTAACTGCACCAAACACCAGAAGACACAGTGATCAACCAAGGGGAGGACTGAAACTCCCAGCCCTTCTGCATTTTTTAAATTCTTAATAACTGTTGTAATTTCAGCCTTGTCTTGTAAGCGTAGTTCAGGACCCACTGCAGATGGTATAATCCGTACTGTAAGTAAGTGGAAAAGGACATCAGGATTGGAAGGATAGCAGGATTGGAAGGTTTGACAGACAGGGGGGTGTGACGACGGTGATCCGGTGCTCCGGGGGTGTGACAAGGGCAAACGGATCCGCACAGTCCAAAAGTGGGAATCCGGGGTGCAGTCCAAAGTCCAAAACTGGGGGATCTTTCCAAGACGAGATAAACACAGTTAAAATCCAGAACAGGATCCAGAACAGGGACAGGGAATAAAACGAAGGTAACGAGGCCAGGCACTCGCTGATGATATATAAACTTTATAAATCTATCAGTAAGTATTAAAATACCCTCTTAATCAAAACTATCGGTAGTGTGCACAGTGCAGAACCATTGTTCCCCATTGTAACCCTCCTGCTCCACCCAGAGGAAACCCAGCGGGGGATGGGGTTGGGGTTGAACAGGGGAGAACATGCAAGCTATGAGACAGCAGAGCCAACCACTGCATCACCATACTACTCCAGCCAAAATACAGTACCTATCTCGCATCCTAGGCCAAACCGGAATTATAATATAAATTACACATCGCTATGGAGATTAATAAGATCTTAAAATATTATGAATGGAAAAACTGTCTCAAAGTAAAACATCACAACAGCATTTATGGAGAAAGCTACTGTAAGTTATTACATTTACAGAACTGGAGCTTAATTTCTTGTCACCTGCATTTAATTTAGCTTTTGATCCTTCTGAAAAAAATGTACCTTTGTAGCCTGATGAGCTCTCTGGCTATGATTTAAAGTGCATTTAAGATTGGTAACAGGAGACACCTCTTTAACCAAAGGGTTTTTGGAGTATGGAACAAATGACCTACCCATGTTGTTTAAGCCAGATTCTTGGATCAATTAACTACTAACTACCAAAGAGGTTAGACAGGCCAAATAGCCTCCTCTTGTTTATAACCTTTCTTATTTTCTTATATGGGAAAAAATCTGTTTTTTTAGTTGCAAGAAAGATGTGGATTTAGGGCAGTGGCTTTAAAGAAAGACAATTTTCCAGCATTAAAGAAACTCGAATCATGCCTGCTTTGAAAATGAGACACATGCAGTGAACCAGCGACATATTTTGTGAAAAACAAAACAAGGGGCACTGGAGAATTCCACACTTATGCAAAACATGAAGCACAACTTCCATTAACTAAATGGAAGTGTGTAGTTTCAGAATACATGGGACCTGGGAACACCTCTTCTTCACTAAGTACAATATGTGTTTATGCATGAGAGGATTTAACAGTAGTTCAGCACTGTGCACACTACTGATAGTTTTGATTAAGAGGGTATTTTAATACTTACTGATAGATTTATAAAGTTTATATATTATATATAACAGCTCTCCCTTCCTTTATGATGTGATTTGCTGCACAAATGCACCAAAATATCTGATATTCTTTGTCAATGAGGCATCCAAGTGAATAGTGACGACTGGCTGACATGCTTAAGCTTGCTCCCTCTCTGAATTGTTGCCTCTCCTCCCTCTGCTCCCTCCTGAGATGCCACACCCCTCTTTTTAATCACACCACAAGTTACACCAGTGTGCTGGTCAGCTCTGTCAAGTTCCAGATCCTAAGGTTGCGGATGTGCCTAAATGTTCAGGCTGCTTTCCAAAGCTATTTACTTCTGGTGAGAGTTAAGGCGAGCAGGAGGTTGTCTTGGATGTGAAGAATGCAAGCCAGGATTTCTTTCTGGATGGGACAGCATTGTATCATAGGGAATACACACAAGCACACAATGACAGTTTAGAGACACGGCATGCCATTGGAATGGAGGAGGAAACATAAGCACCTGGAGAAAATCCACCTGTGCATAGGAAGTACATGCAAACTCCACACAGAAGGCGCCCAGTCTGGAATAGATCCCAGCACTGACGAAGCTAAGCAGTGCTAACTCCTATAAAACCATGCCATCATGTTAAAGTATTCCTACTGGTATTAAAAGATTGCCAACAAAATTCTTCTTTCTGTTCAAGACTAATAACTGTCTAACAGGAAGATTTTTGAATGACTGCATGAAAAAACAGGCCTTTTTTAACAGGCCATAAGGCTTTTCCTCTTCATATCCTTGTTTTTTGTGTTACTTTTCTGGAGACAGGCTGTCCTTGAAGCCAACATGGAGCTCAGTGGGCCAAGCAACCCAATCTGACAGATAGACAACCTGACACATGCTGGCTTCCCCCTTTTAGCTCAAACAGCTTGAAATGCATTACATTCTTAGGTGGCTCTGGCTTTTTAATGTTACAATAATTTCTCACTGTGGAGCTGTCTGTCTGTCGAGCAACCACTGTGACAACATGCTTGACTCAATAATCCTTCACCACTGAAAGAGTAGCTTCAGTTCAGCTGTGTTCATTTATTTGCCCTTGGTGTGTCCTCTGGCAAGCCACATGATTTGGCAAAAAAACAATCTAATTTACTTGGTTAATGTTGCTGTCACAGCTAATTAAAAGAGAGAAATATACTGAAATTTGGACATGCAACATTGGGATAATTCTTTTTATTTAGGAAGAATAGTTCAACACAGTCATACTGAACAGTACTTTTGTTGGCCTTTTTAGAGTTCAAAAGGATACAATAATTATTTAAAAACAATATTTGAGCAGATCTGCATTATCCCTTTAAACATTGCAGCGTTTAATTGAGAAGTGACGTGACTGGATTCTTTAAACAACTTTCATTTGACTTTTTCCTGAAAGAATGAAAAGCAAAGCTTCTTTACAAATACAATTCAGAATTGTATTCTGCAATTCAGACTTTACAACACAACATATCAATAACTATTATCTGTAAAGGTTTTTAGAGAACCAAGAAACACACTTTATGTCATAAAAGGAATTATGCTTCTTCAGATATGTGACAGTGTCTAAATTTGCTTTTCTTTTTTGTTCTTCTTGGGTAGAGATATGTATCCACATGTTGGCACTGACCTTCTTATGTCATCATTGATCATTGAATTTTGTGTGATAGAAAGTTTGAAGTCATAAATGACAAACCACCAGCTATAGATAGGCTCAATGCAAAACAAAGTGTGCACACAGTAAGTCATGTCAATGTACAAGACAACTGAGATAAAGATCCAAAGATTATGATTACATAATGCAGCTTGAATCTCACCCTGGCAAACTCCTGGACAGCAGTGATAGAGATAATAAACAGCTGCGTGATATACTGTATGTCTCATATAATTAAAGGTAAATTATGGCTAATTACAGAGAATAAACTCAACATATATCATTGAAGGTACCTAATTTTAAAATCTAACCTGACATGATGTAGATTTGTCTTGGTTACAGTATGCTACAGTACTTTGCATGCAAATTATATCTTTATTGGAATTTTAATTACTGTATCAAAACACACAGATCAGGAGTTGAGAGAGTTTTACTAATTACAAGTCTGTTGCAGAAAAAAAAACAATTGCTCAATTCTATAGCTTTCTTTGTTACATTGAATTGATTTTGCATGATGTAAATAATCCAAAGACATGAGCCGTGCTGCCAAAACAGAGGTACTGGATAAGGTAATGACAAAGCCTCTATAAAACTTTACTACAGAGGGGATAAGTGCATTAATGGGTCCCATTGATGACCACCAAAGAATATAAAGTAGATGAACTTGAGGATATGCACAAATAGTGCACATCATTTTAATACATTTGTCTCAATGAGCAATTTGGTAAATGTAACACCTGGAATCCTCAGATAGTGTTAATCCGATGGTGTTGGATAACATTTTAAAAGGTTGTTTACACATCTTTATTCTTCAAAAAGCAGATTTTAATGCAAGAACTGAGCATCTGCAAAATCTATAATGTGCTTATCTTTAGAAATCCTAAAAATGAAAGCAAATTGTGTTTCATTTTCTCACAATAAAAAAGATAAGTGATTTTATAGAAGCCAAAGAAAGGAAAAATTGCACAAGCATTTGTGATTTTTACATAGATACTGTAGTCCCTTAGGAAGTGCTTTAGATAATTGGATTACAATTGCAATATAAACACAAAAAAGTAGGTAGCAGGCAGGCAGAGGCTGGAGAGACAGCTACAGATAAACCTATCTTTTTCTGTCTACATGGCAATGCAATTTCTCAAGTCAGCTGTGAGCAAGGAGGCTTTAGGTCTTTGTAACGCAGACCAAAGGAACTCTTATTAAAATGAAAAGCTATCACAAGTTCAAAAGATTAATTACTTCAATTTCTCTGGCATTCTATAATGGAACTTCTCTGTAATTCTTCAGCTTTCCTGTGTTTTTTTTTTTTCATTTACTGGAGCGAAAGTAGCTAGGGGAGAAAGCACCTCAGGAAAGTAAAGATCTGTTGGATAAGAGTACTGATATTGTGGTGAGAAAGTACTGTATGAAGTGAAGTACGAGCTAACATACGTTTAACATTACTCATTTTTTTGCAGAATGTAGAGAGAAAAGCTAAAGATCAGCCCAACAAGGAGAGCACTTGTGGGTTCCCTTAGTTCCTTTGGTTATATATTGGTTATACTGAGATTGTCTCCTGCCTTGACTTTACCTCATCAACAAAATAAGAAAGTTTCACCTAAAGAATCAGCATCTTAGATCTTTGAGTCAGGAGTGAGTTATTATTGATAAGAATGGTCACAAACAAGAGAAGGCCGTTCAACCCATCTACAGTAGCTCATCTAGTGAACTTTACTTCAATCTATGGAGAGTACCAAGCTGAAGCTGTGAAAATATTATGAAGATTCTTTCAAACCACTTAAAAGAGAATTTTTAATACAGTAGCTCTTGAAAAATGTATGAACGAAAGGGTGCTTTAACTCATTTGCTTTTACACAGCATTTGGTTTTTGTGCTTTTAATAACTATATGTGAGTTCTTTAATCCTCCAAAAGAGAAAAAAAATAGTATTTTGTGCTTTGAGAAAACCCAGCTGGCTTAAGCAACTCTGTAAGTATAAACTCAGATCATAATGGTTCTAAAATGTAGCGCTGCTTAATTCACACTTCTGCTCTGCTTCCATAATTGCAGAGAATCCCCTGCAGATCACACATGCCAATTTCAGAGCATGGCTGTGTGATAAAACAGTCTAAAAAAATGTTATTGCTGTAACGAACAGTTCTTTCCGGACCCTATGCGGACGACACAGTCCGACGGAGTGGGGGAACACTAGGGAAAAGTCATGCAGGAAAACGGGGCTGAAGACAAGGGGGCGTGTCCAAGGTGCGCTGGTGCACGGGGGAGGCGTGGCGTGGCCGAGGCGAACAATCCCAAAGAGTAATCCATAGAGTATCCAAAACATGAAGGTAAGTCCAAAACCAGGAGATCCATCAGAGGAAGGAATTAAAAACCACGAAGGCCGGGTCGGAACCGGCGGACGGGGAACAGGAACGGGAACGGGAACAGAGGTTAAAACCTTAACGGGACCAGGCGCTTCCAGGTCCCGGACTCGCACGATATGGAAATCAGATGCAGAGCCCGGATGAGCGTCAGCGCCTGGCTTTTAAGGTGGGCTGGGAATAGGGAACAGGTGCAGAGAATAAAGTCTTAGTGAAAGGGCTGGAGCACCCTTAAGGAGGGGGGACTATAGTCGTGACAGTACGCCCCTCCTTTTCAGGGCGGCTCCGAAGCCCTAAGAAAAAAAAAAGGGGAGAAAAAAAAACTGATGGAATCCAGGCTGCCAGGGTGCCGTCGGCGGGGTCCAGGTGTTGGCTCCGCATTCTGTAACGAACAGTTCTTTCCGGACCCTATGCGGACGACACAGTCCGACGGAGTGAGGGGAACACTAGGGAAACGTCATGCAGGAATACGGGGCTGAAGACAGGGGGGCGTGTCCAAGGTGCGCTGGTGCACGGGGGAGGCGTGGCGTGGCCGAGGCGAACAATCCCAAAGAGTAATCCATAGAGTATCCAAAACATGAAGGTAAGTCCAAAACCAGGAGATCCATCAGAGGAAGGAATTAAAAACCATGAAGGCCGGGTCGGAACCGGCGGACGGGGAACAGAAACGGGAACAGAGGTTAAAACCTTAACGGGACCAGGCGCTTCCTGGTCCCGGACTCGCACGATATGGAAATCAGATGCGGAGCCCGGATGAGCGTCAGCGCCTGGCTTTTAAGGTGGGCTGGGAATAGGGAACAGGTGCAGAGAATAAAGTCTTAGTGAAAGGGCTGGAGCACCCTTAAGGAGGGGGGACTATAGTCGTGACAATTGCATTACGGTAACCTTTGGACGGAAAACACTGCACCCCTAAAGCCACACTTTCATAAGGCTTTTAGATGATGAAGTTAAGTGCAATGTAACAGCGTCAAGCACTTAAAACATGAATGGAAATGCCCCTCTCTTTATGGTAGCTGATTACATGTACACACCATCTGAGTTGCTCTCAGCATGTTCTGTTCTTATTGGATTATGTTGAAATTCAGGTTGATTTGAAATGGAAATGTAGCTGCAGGGCTGGCACTGTGGTACAGTGGTTGGCATTGCTGCCTCGCAGTGTTGGGACCCTGGGGTGCTATCTGTGTGGAGTTCTCTCTCTGTACAGTATGTACAGCCTGTGTTTTCATGGGTTTCCTCTGGGTGCTTTGGTTTCCTCCTACAGTCCAAAAACATAATGGTACTGTAGGTCAATTGTCTTCTAGGTAAACTCACCCTAAGTGTGGGGTGAGTGTTTGTGTCTGTCCTGCGATGGACTGGTGTCCCATCCAAAGGGTAGCCTGCCTCGCGCCCGTTGCTTACTGGAATAGAACACGTTGTTGTACCAGTGGAAACACTGGATCTAGTAGCATGATTGATTAAAGAACTGGACACCACACTCAAACTAGGGGAAAGAAAACAGTCTTGAGAATCAGATTCATTTCGTAGTCACACCAGAATTCCTCAGCAGTACATTTTGCACTTCTATTTAATTTTTATATTCATGCACGTTGACCAGGATAATTACAGCATTTTTTCACTATTTACTTGTTCTATGTATTACTGTACTTCACTCTTATTTTCATAGGTATAAATGAGTTTGCTTGTCTGGATTTATTGAGCAAGTGCAGTAATGGCACTGATGTTTCCATGGCTATCTTTCATTACCATTAATCTTTATTTAGATTCACATCCTTTATTAAGCCATAATGTACTTTTTGGGGGTCTGTTATCAAAATCCATAATTTATGTGCACCTTCATCAAAAATCCTAATCCTAAGGTCATTAACAGATGTTACATATGCAAATAGTTTTCTGGATTTGTGTGTCTGAAAATCTGAAGATTTTCTCTAACCCAGAGATTGCTTTTAGAGCACCATGATTGCACATTTGTGAAAGCTGGAAGCACGGCTTGATTTTGATAGCAGGAACTTGTGAGATGAACTTTAACACTCCTCAGCCTTTATTCATGCAAATGACAACACTGGCAGTGGGATATTATCACTTAGGAGGAAAGACATTTAAAATGCTTCTGTAACAAACCTGTCTTCGGTGTCAGGATTTTGAATTCACAATGTATATTATCAATATGATATACCCAAATAGATATTAGATACAGATATCAATATAAAATATAAAAAGTATTGAATATTGGCTCCAACTGATATTGTAAAATCAACCAGTCAACTGTTCTCTCTGAAGAAACTTGCAGAGTTTCCTTTTATATTTCCATTATGTTCCCTCGTAGTCTTCTCTGTTCCAGAGTGAAAAGGTTCAGCTCCTCCAGCCTGTTGGTGTAGGACATTCCCTAAAGCCCAAGAAAGTATCTGATTGCTCTTGACAGTTTCCAGAGCAGCAATATCTACATCTTTTCTACAGCATGGTGACAAAAACTCTAGATAAAATTCAAAAGTCTTAGTAGTGCATTATACATTTTTCTCATAACACCCCTTTGATTAAAATTCTGTACTTTTAACTATATGTGAAGGAATTTTTAAACATGGTTTCATGTTCAGGTGACACCTGAAGAAGGCTTCACGGCCGAAATGTTGTGTTTTCTTTCTTCTTTTTTTCAGCATGGAATAAACCTATTACTTGTTCCTTTGAAGATATATATTGTTCTGTACTGTATACTGTATATCATCTGTTCTTCTATCTTTATCCACTTTATTATTAAAAGAAAAAAGTGAGCTACACAAAATAATGCAATACTCAGGTCTAACAGATGTATTCACTTATTTTAAATATGGATTATAAACTGTTACAAACAAAACTAACTGAAAATGTGGAGAAAACCCCAGTATCCAATATGATATGTGATGCACTGTCAGATTGACTCCCTGAGCATTAATACAACTCTAGAAGCAAAAATGTATCGATCAATTGCTTATTTGCATGTCTGAAATGCATTCATTTGTTTGCTATAGCAGACTTCGCAAGAACATTAAACACATTTGTATTGCAGTTAATAATATACAGTACATATACCTGATTAGCCTCTGGATACTACTGTGCTTTAGACCACCACACTCATGGAAATACAACTAAAGGTGCTACCCCTAGGCTGGAACAACTGATGATTAGGAGTGTCTTGGTTGTTTAAAGAAAGGAAACAACATCACCCAAGGTAATAAACTAATTGAAAAAATAAAATTGAAAATGTAATCTCTCCATTATGCATTCAGTAATTAGTTTCCTAGTTAGATTTGCTCATGAACAATGCAATTGCAGTGTATAAACATCAGCAGTTTTCTAGCTTCAGATCTGCCTTCCTCTGCTATTCCAAAGACTATGAAGTACTATAAGTTAACTCTTTTTGAAAGATTCGGGCTTTTGAAATAAACCAATTTCCTTTTTTTTACTCTACATCAAGGAAGAAATAAAAGATTCCTGTTCCTAGACCACAACAATCCAGTTTTCAAATACATGTCTGACCCACTCTACAGCTTTTTCTTAGAGCCAGCCTTTATCTTTGCTGTGAAGGGCATAATCTCTAGAGGGTTTTGAAGTATTGGTTATGAAGATCTCCTAGAAGCATAAATGGTGTTGAATTCATTGCAGAATTGAGAATGTCTTAGCCTTCCTTCAGTCTTGGTGCTCCAGTGAAATGAAAAAATAGCTTCAAGGTTATACAGCTCACTGTGATGATGCACATACTGTATAACAAACATTCAGCCACAGGTCTTAGTTTGTAAGGTTGCACTGTATAGTACATTTCTCTTTTTTCTTGCAGAGAATAGCAATGTTAACATACCACAAAATGGGTTTGATAATTGGGCATTATTAAAAGTAGTTTTTAAAGGACCTTATGTGACTGCTGTGTGTTGGAACAGCGCCTGTACCCACTAAGCTGTCCATGTCCGGAGTGTGATGGGGGAAACTGATAGACAGCCATGGAAATTGCTTACAGTGTATAAAGAAGGTTGAAGACGTTTAATGCCAGTGATAATGAGTGCTATGGTTAAGTATTGTGCATTATTATCTTTTTTGTTTAAGATGAACTCTACTTATTGCAAATATTGTGGTTAGCAGCATGATTGTTGATGTGTATACTGTACATATTGCTGATTGGAGAGCAATGTGTACTGTATGTCAAACCCATAAAATTGTGTTTTCTCACTGAAAAGAGGATGGGACGGTACAATAACGCCTTGTTGGAACAGTAGGGATGGAATTAGTTATTGTTATAATGAATGAGGGTGGTCCTTCTGTGTGCTTACAGAATGAGCTGGTCGGCTTTAATAGACAGTAAGTTGGTTCAGAGATACAGTACCAGGTAAAAGGCTCACTTTAATATATAATATATCTGTCTGCTGCCGTGGAACCAGAATGACCACAGCTGGAGACCTGCATGAAAACAGTTTGTGTGCTCATTCACATTCAGCGGAAACCTCATGCTGGTTGAAAGTGTAGTCCTTTGTAAGTGACAAAGAGAATGCTCTAGTGTTTTATTCACCGATCAATATTGTTTTGCCCTTGACAGATCTGATGAAAAACAACATGGCTCTGCAACAGATTATGTTATCCTGGCTATCGTTATTGTCCCAACCAAAGCCAGACACTGGAGAGGTGGAAATATAATCATGCGGTAACTCAACAAATACTAGAAGACATTAGATCTCCTATCTTTAATCCATTGTTTTCATTCTGATGGCATGTCTCAGTTTTATTAAACTTGTGAAGCTTCTTCATATATAAAACCTGATTACAGTGAATATTTTTCCTAACTATACCTTACAAAAATGAAATAATACATGATATTGCCATTTTAATTGTATTATAATGAGGGCCACTCCAAAAAGTAGATAAAAATATGGCAAAGGTATTTTGACATGTATTTCAAATCAATATATATTCTTCATATAAAACTAGTTCCAAAACTAAGCATCCAAGCATAACCTGCCACAGATTTCACTGTACATGTGCAATACCTGTTCATTATATAAGATATAGTATCAAGCAACCATAAATTCAAAACAGTAAAGTCTGTGTCCCTGACTTTCCAATGTTAAGCATAATCAAATGTTTGACATGCTTTAAGCTGAAATGTGCCAACAAGCTTTGCAGATCAGATGTAACAGAAACACCATTTGAGCTCTTGTGAGATGTTTCATTGTCAATTATAACATCAGTGAGAGGGAATGCACACAACATCCACTTGCAATGACAATTATTTGAACTATCAAGCATTTATACCAGGATTAAGATGCAGAAATTGATTGTTTGGATGATTGAGGTGCATGCATTATTCAAGGATCAAGCCAGTATAGATTGAATGGTTACTGTATGCCTCAACAATATGGCGCTTTGCATTCCAAGCAGGAAATTTTTCAGGACGGTATATACACTTAGACACATATGCGTTTATCTGTCATTTCAGTTTGGTATTGTTGGAAATATCTTTGGTTGGAGAATGTGATTTATGTTTTGACTTATTAGCTGGTATATACTGTCACTGTTATCTATAAATCAAGGTCATCAATAAAAATGGTTTATATTACTATGGTCCTTGAATTATGGACTTCCAACAAATGGAAGTTTAATGAACTATGTGGGATGTAATGTTGGCAGCATTAGTGCATCATTGTGGGGCACTGTGACATCTAATAAGTGAAAACATAAATCACCCCCAAACACTTTAATACGTCGTGATGCAAACAATAGATCCTGTATGTTTAAAAGCAAGTAGAATGATTCTCTGAGATAGGGTTTAGTAATAGACACATCCTTCAGGAAATCTTTTCCAGAGAAGAAAAAAAATTAGTCATGAAACTGGCAAGGAAGCAGGTTCACATCAAAGTCAGAATAGTTTTTGTACTTCAATATATGGATCAGTGGATCAGAATCCTCTAACCTCCCTCTAATTATCTTACTGGCACCTAATGAGGTTAGTAGAATTCAAAATCTTAGATTTCAGCTACTGATGCTGCTTATGAATTAAACATTAGTTTTCTGCATTCCACTGTCCTCGTTTCATTTTCGAATCAGCAGGACTGCAGTCAGAAATTTAAACCATCAGAAATAATAATAGGGTTAATGAAACCATAAACAGGAAACCCAAAGGTACTGTTATGTAGTAATGTAAGTGACTTTGAAGTCAAATTTAGAGCACAGCATTCAACACATGCGAGTCCGAAAGGGGTACTTTGTAACTGAAAGCTTTAAGACATGCAGTATTAATAAGATATACAGTGTTAATAAGGCATATTATGATGTCTTTAGACAAAGTCAGGCTTTCCCTCTGTGTTCCTTATTGCTCAGAAAGTAAATACGGATTTCTGGACATCATGATATGTACCAACTCCCAGAAGCTTCATCTAACCAGGAATGAGGAAGATTGTATGTTTATTGGTCAGGATGAGATTTACACAAATCCGTTCCTCAGTTTCTCTTTTTATTGTAGTCTGTAAATCGAATGTGTAAAACTTTGAGGTGTCCGTCTCATTTTTCACTTGATGTTCTTAATTATTAATTATTTAATTGGAGCAAATATTTGCCTTTTTGGTTCCGTTAAGGTCTGTTCCCTGGCTGCCATTGTCAGTAATGGAATCCTGCTCGACTGCAGGACACAGGGCTTGGGGCACACATGATCTAAATCCACTGCCTGTGTTTGAAACAGAACTTAAAATCTTGACTGCTCTTGATCATATAACAGGTTCTTAAATGTATTTATTTTAAGCTCAATACCTCAAAGGGGGATGAAAAAGAGAAAATGTGTCAGAGCTTCAGAAGTCAGAGGTAACTTATGCATCTTGTTTGTCAGACAACACACATGCATCCGTTTAATTGCAGAGTTTTGTCAATTATATTATAAGAAAATTCAGAACAACTTAGCATCAACAATGAGCCATAGTCTTGTTGGACATCTGCCTCATTCCAGAACAATCTGTGATTATTTGTTTAAGAATATGTATAGTATATAATATACTTATAACAATAAATTATTAATATATTTTTAATTTTTAAATATTAATTAACTTGTAAAATCTGGGTAGGTACAGTATCTCAAATCACAGCAGAAACACATTTAACAGCAACACCTGTGCTTCTCAAATTTAAGGTTTGTGTAATCAAAATAATAATGTGGGGGATACAGAATGTGTAAATGTGAGTAATAGGCCTTGGAGCATTTGCAGTAGTGGAGAAATGTAATAATACCAGATTCTAATAGAGAATGTCGGTCATTTACATGCATGCCTTTTTTAAAGGCTAATCCCCCCGGTGGCCCATGAATGACAGCAAACCAAAAACTGGAGCAAGAGCCTGATGATTGATGGTTCTATAGACTGTTATTATTAACAGCTGATGGGAACCAGAAACAAATTATAACTAAACAAAACAGCTTGTGGATTTGGTATGTATGCTGTCAGAGAAGATAGATTGAGGGTCTGATTTCTATGATAAAGACTTTTATACTGTATGTGAAATACAGAGTTGTGCTAGGCATGGCAAATAAGTTGTACTTCTGTGAGCGCTGTTTCCCCTTGACCCTGCCTGTTTAAACAGTTCGCGTAGCCCAAGAGCCCCTCACAGTGTCACAGTAGAGCTTCGTTCAGTAATTTGAGATTTTCTGTGCACACAAAACCTCCATCAAAATCAACACATCTGAGAATTTGTGTTACTATTACGCTCAGAGAGTAGACAGTGAATATTTCAAAAATATGTAGCAACTGAAATAATCATAACCCTCACCATCTTATTAAATAAGATATGGCATTATATACCTTATTATATACAGTAGTACCTTTCACAAGGAAGCCTCCAATAGAACTTCCTGAAAATGAAATATTAAATTTAAGCTCAAATTTAAATATGATGAAAGTCAGTAATGCCAAACCCATTGGATGTCCTTCGGATTTTAAAAGATTGTGTCAATTTCACAGATGTTACTGGTGTTACTGAAACATCTAATCTAAATGAAATCTGTGTGCCACAGCTCTAATCTGCATCGCCATGTATGCTAGCAGTCTTTCACTCTCGCTAAGCCTGGTCTATCTGACAGAATGGTGAAATCCCTCTTAACCTCAGCAAACACTTTCTTCTCTCCTATTGATTTGTTTTTTGGTCTGCTGCACACTCCCCTAGAGAATTAAAACACATCCCTCTTGTCCTGCCCGACTGCAGGACCATGCACACACACTACTGTCTGTATTCTATAGTCCCATTGAGGTCACAGATGACAATAGGGACTTACCTTATTCTGTCTTGACTTTCCAATTAGTTTTGTATCATTAGCATAATAAATTATTCAGCAGAATGCTCCTGAGCTTTTTTGCAAAAACATGAAATGTGCTGTGTGCGAAAAAATGCCTAGAAAAATACCAGCTTGCCACCATAGAAAACCTACAAAGAACACAGCAGCTGCGATAACTAAAATAATTACCTTTTTTGGAAGATTTACCAAAGAATGGATTACTTGAATTTAATTTGGACAACAATCTTCTGATGTATAAAAATGATGTAATTTTGTAATTATACAAAATGTATAATTAATCACTGGGAGGTTAAATTTCCAGTGGTAATTAAAGATTGACTAATTTTCAAGCTGTGTAGCAGTGCCCCGGTACATTACAGCAACCATAACTTGAGAGTTTTTTTTTCATCAAGGAGGACAGATTTATAATCTATCTTCTATCTAGGTTCTTCGCTACAACCACCCATCCTGCTCCACCCTGGCCCCTGCATTGCCCACGCTTTTCATGCATTGTCTTAGGCTGGGGTGCCAGGGTACTTGCTGGCACAAGCTCTGTCATATTCATTCCTGACAGTGCAGGTGAGTCTGTTTTACAATCTTCTTTTTTACCAAGTCCTGGGTTTTTACACCTAGGCAGTGGTTCCAGGCAGCCTCACACCCTGCCACCTGGAAAGCAAACAGCTCCACCAAAGGGTTCCCCGGATTTCAGTGGAGACAATTCAGCACTCGACCTGGGCAGCATCTTCTAGCTGGTCCTCTGTCTACTGGAACTGCTGCAGTATGGAGCTATGCAGTATAGTACTGGAGGTGGCATGGTGTGCCATATCAGCAATGCTTTGGAGCTTCTCTTCAAACTCCTGCTGGGCTCATGACCTGCACTTTCAGCTGCAGCTGTTTCTCCTGTTACAGCCATAGTGCTCTTTCCCAGCCACTATCACAACCTCTTCAGTTGAGAGCCCAGTCTTTGTCTGCTAGTGCTTCTCTCATTGCCCCACTATTGATTCATCGCTCCATCCTGAAGTCCTGGTCCGAATGCAGTATGTGCCGATGGCTGACACCACTGGGATTCTCGGGACAGACCTGAGGGACATCAGCACTAATTACACAACTTTTCCGCTACATACGAATGGATTTATCAGGTAAGGTGAATAAACAGAAACTGTAATGCTAATACAATACCAACATGGTAGTATCTACATGTTATGCTCCATGGAAGAAAAGAGCATGAGTGGTCAGCACATACTGTAGGTAATTCTGAAGTATAATTTATATCTGACTGAAAAAAAGACCATTCTTTGGCTGAAGACGCTATTCATACATCTCCTACCCTAAAATCATAAATACAATTTCTCAATACTCTAAGATACCAGGGAGTATGACTCTGTGACTTATGACAGAATTGATAGCTGTTCCCAGAATCATACAAGACACATCAGTTATTGTTTCCCTTTCAGAGGTCTAAATGCACCATGTGCCCACACCACAGGTGACTTTAAACTTTGCAAAGTGTGTGAAAAAATAAAAGGCTGAATTTATGCATTACTACAGGAGACTGCATGTGAAGGCAACATTAAATAATAGGAAGCACTTTAGACATACTTGGCATTTCGGTCCCCAGTTATTCATTTGTTTGTCACTGCTTGTGAGAGACCAAGGGTATAATTATTTAGAACAGGAACTAATGTAGCAAAAAATAAAAATAAGAAAATAACAAGTGGACCATAGGAGTCCATTCAAGCTCTTTGATGTGGTAAAGGCTTTGGTTTCATTGATAAACCTAGCTGCCATACAATACAATACTGCTTTATGTAAGATGCTACAACTACAGGCATTAGGATAGGAAGTGCTACCCTCTGGAGATTTTGCCTTAAAGGAATTGCAGCTTTGGAAACTGCAAGACTAAGATGCCAGTCAACTCAGAATTACTTGAAAAGTATTCTGGATGGAACTGAGACATAGTCTTTGAAGAATGATTCACTCAGAATTTAATGAGCATTTCAGAGGCAGATCAAGGCATTGTGGGGATTTAGAATATAGGAAAGTGGGTCAGTACAGTGGCAGGAAAACAACAGGAAAACTTTAATTAAATAAGCATGATAGGTGTTAAAGTGAATAACCCCTCATTTGGCATTCTCTAAAAATGAGAACACAGTCAATGAGAAAACTGTGGCCTGTCTGTAGGACAATAAAAAAGAATACTGAAACAGAGAGGCCATTCGGTTAATATTATTATAATATTAATAATATTCAGCTAAGATGGTAGATAGCAGTAAAATAATAATATCCAGCTGCTTCTTGAACAACTCAGGGTATAACCTTTAACAATATAGTTGACTAGCTTGTTACATACTCCCACTAACTGGGAGTTTTATATAACTTTTATATAACTTCACAGATCATAGAGTAATGGCTAGGGCTCCGAATCCTCACGGGAATGTGAGTTGATTGTAGGTGCAGCTATTGAACCCTAGAGTAAGGTGTTTCATCCCAAGTGCCCCAATGTACCAAGCTGTATATATGGGTGCCAGTATTGCAGGGGTAACCCTGTGATCGTCATCACAACAAATTCTAGGGGGGAGTCACTTACTTTCAGCCATCTTAAGACTGAGGGACATGGGGTGATAACCCTGTAGGTTTGAGTATGGAATATACAGGTATTCTTAGATGAAAAACCAGTGGAGAATATTTTTTCATTACTAAAGTATTTTTTCTTCTTGGCATTTGAATGAAAGGAATATAGCCAAGCCATCAATTAACAACACGATTGAATGCTTCACAATAGCTGGCTTTAATCAAACTCTCCTGTTTGGGATACTATTAATACTGTAGGTAGATAGGTATGCAGAAAACAAGACTGATATGTTTTCTCTTTTTGAAATCATAACATACAGTAAGCACATTAAAAAGCAAGAAGAGTTAAAAAAGATGAAAGGGAATGTTTTCCATTTTACTCATCATGATTTTCTATAAGACATCAGGTCTACCCACTGTGTGAATTTGTTGTGTCTTTGACAAAACAAACTGTTGTACCAAGATAAGGCTGCCTATGCATAATTTATAGCCTTGGTTTTAACAGGGCTTGTATGTAGAGGTTAAGGTTTTCATTTTATCTGAAAATTACAGTAGAATGCATGGATTGGAATTAAAGTCCAAAGCCAAATCAAGGTTCTATAACATCAATTTTCACACAAGATTAAACTAAACAACATTTGTAACTATAAATGTAAATAATTTATCATTGGGATTCCTTTGGCAATGATGAATTTTCACTTATTCCACGACCCAGAGATTTTCTCTGGCTGCTCCCATAGTCATAATCAAGACATACTGATTTGGTTTTTGGAAAACTTGTCCCTGACGTGAGTGTGTGTGTCTGTGTCTTTGTATCTGTGATGGACTGTCTTCCTGTCCCGGGTGTACCCTGCCTTGCGCCCATAGCTCGCCAGTGAAGACACTACCTCCCCCACGACACTGTATTAGATAAAGCAGTTAGAAAATGGATGGATGACCCAAAGATAATATAAACTGGGTGTTTCAAACACTGTATGTGAATATAGTCACATCTTTTGCTGTTTTCTAATATTCAGTAAATAAACATTAATGTATCTAATTGATTTAAAATAAGCATGTACTGTATTATTTGGATCCATCTTTGACAAGCATTACAGAATGTAGAGTTCTTTCACTTTGCAGAGAAAAGTGCTGTAATGAAGACAGACCTCAACCTTCATTATTTCAGACAATTACAGTACCTTGATCAATTACTCACTTGATTAAGAAATAGATTTTCTGTTACTTAGCACTGGAGTCATACAGGATTTCATTGTAGCTGTATGCAAGTGAAAGGAAGATTTGAAGAGAGCACAACACAGCCTGTTGAATAGAAACCTAAAACTGGATTATAATTAGTTTTTAAAGTATTGATACTTTGTTCCAAATTACCTTTACATATAAGACAGTTCTAGTTAGTTTTCACTGTATAGTTTTATAAAAGCTTTAATGCAGGAGTAGAAATGATTTATTTGATTCAACCCATGAAAATATGAGCAGAATGTTAAAGACTAAATCTAAAAAAAAATATTGACCTACTTCTTTAGGCAATGACTGCAACATCCATAAGCACAAGCCCACTTTCTGTGACTATCTGAATTTTCATTATAAGGAGAAAGGATTAAATTATTCAGAATATATTATGTTTAAATGTCTTATGTAGGTTTGAAGATGTAGAAACACTGATATTATCAGAACCAGCAGACCTTTATTTTTCTCATTCGACTATCTTCAATTTATAATATGAAAATCATACTGCAAATCAAGTGAAATCAATCACAGTATGTAATATTTGAAAATGTATATTTCAGGTAAAAATATGTTTGTTTTAGTTCACACCCTTATGACATTCAAACCACTTTTGTAGCCTCCTGACTAAAACCTTAAAGGACTTCACTGAGTTTGATATTATTCTGGGTACAGATATGAATGTTGTTATTAAACTTATACTGCACTCAACAGATCAAAATCAAAAAACAACGTCCAGTTTCTGGTATCTACAGTGCTTAAACATTTAATGTGTTATTCTGATGTAATAGATATTGGATGTGTGTTTAATCTCTTAACCACAGAACTTCCTTTTTTCTACTGAGTAGATGGTGGGCCAATGGGGGAGGGAGAACAATCAAGGGTCAGCAGTGTGGAACATAAAAACAAAAACACAGAACACACACTGGGATGTAACAATAAATCATATACATATTATTAGAATTCACTATAAATTTTTGCCTGTCAAGCTCTGTTTTACCCATTACACAATGTTTCCTTCCCGTGATGGTATTATGAAGTCTTGTCTGTTCAAGTTGTAATGTTCCTTCTTTTAGACCGTCACAATAAGATGCAACAAATCTAAACAGATAGCAAAATAGGATCATTAGTCATTCCTATCACAGGCCAAAAGCAATGGTGAAGAGAAAACAGTGTCTTCGATGAACAGAGAACATTAGAACTATTAAGAGAATAAAGAGCAAGAAGAACAAATCGAAACCAGATCCTTAACTTACCCTTTTTGGTCTCATCCAGCTTTATCTACAAACTTATCCAGTGATATACTGTGTGTTGATTCAGTCAGGATCCCTCATGGACTCTGAGTACATATTGCTCCACTTCCTAGACAGCAGGAAACTCCACTACATCAGGAGACATTGTCTAGGATTCGGGGGTTTGGGTAATAACCAGTTCTGTAACATGCTCTGTGCCCCTGATCCCCGTTGTTCATAGACATAAAAAGGAAATGTTGCAGAGGCTTGAAACATGTTTTTCAGACATTCGTTGCTTTCAAGAAGGCCCTTTAGTTTCGCTTCCTCTTTCCTCGTTCCGACACGTGCTGGGCTCCTTTCCAGGTTTCTTCCTCTTCTTGTTTCTGTCAAGGGTTGCAATTTCCAAGGAGCGGATATCAATATTGCATTTCTTCATGTTTACCTGTACTGATATACTGTACTGTATTGAAAAGCTTCTGTCCTCCTCTTGTGCAAATGCCATGACCAAGATGGAAGAAGAGAAACTCCTTTGGGAGCCTTGACATCCAGGAGGTGTCACGATCGTAATCCCTCCTCTTAAGGGTGCTCTGACCCTTTCGTATTTTAGTTGATTACGTGCACCTGCCCCCTGTTTGTCCGTCTTTATTTAGGCCTGGCGCTCCCACTATTACTGGCTCAGCACTGGGAGATAAACTGTCTGGAACTGTTTGCCTTTGCCAGGCCCCCGAGCAACGTCGTCACGCCCCCGTCAGTCTACCCGTCCAATCCTGCTGTACCTTCCCCTGATGTCCTTCTCCACTTACTTCCGGATTATACCGTCTGCACAGGGTCCTGAACTACGCTTTGTGGGGGCCCGGACCAGCTCCCGTTACAGGAGGCAGGGCCAACCTATTAGAACTTATGGCTGTTGATCACAGTTTCAATCCAGTGACACAGCAGTAGAAACAGATACAGTCTAAATCAGGAATGGAAACACAACATTTCGGCTGTGGAGCCTTCTTCAGGTGTGTTGTCATCCGAAATGTTGCGTTTCCTTTCTTCTCTTTTCAGCATGGAATAAACCTTTACTTGTTCCTTTGCAGCCTATGGATGCTGACACAGCTCCCCACCTGAACTACATTCTAAATCATGTGAATCCCTGAAACATTCAGTAATTTAATCCCTAGGCTTTATAACACTACTAGACAGTATAACTACATTGTTTAACTGATAATTTTATGTTGACATGAATAAAAATTAATCTAATAGTTATTTGCTATAGTCTTTTTAAATTATACTGTAGAGAAAATGAAAGTAATTGTCTGATTATGATGGCATTGATTTCACCATGGTTTTTCATGGAAGTGTAAAACTAAGCAACGTGCAAACAGGATCAACTGAGAGACTACCATTTTATTTTCATCATCTAATTTAATTCCATATCTTAGATATCTCATTTGAAGAATCAACAGTTTTCAGGGAGATATATAATTCATGACATGTGTGAATTACAGCATTAAGGACAGTAATAAAAATATTATTTCCTGTTTTAAAGGTAGGCATACTGTCAGCGTGTGGCAGCTTTCAAACTTGCCGGGGGAGTCATTGCAAATTTAGGTCAAGTGTCACGTTTTTGCTCAGAATATGTGAATAAACACTGTCTGAAGGCAAACAATGGAAGTGGAACTAAAGGTATTTGGGCCCATCCTTACTGTCTTGAATCTCATTGGTTTAGTCACAATGAGCTCTGAAGAGCTGTGTGTGGTACAGAACAAGGACATCATTCTTCATTCCTTTCTTTTTACATAGCACGAAAATGAAAATCAATGGTGATATTTTTTTTTACCATACACTAGCCCTGCAAAACCAGAAACCTTCTAAATGCATAATCAGAAACCTTCGTGAGTTTCAGGACTGACAACATTTGCAAATTGACAGTTATTTGCACATTGTAATGAAAGTGACCTTTTTCCATTTACAGTGAATCACTCCTGTCATATACAGTATATACACACACTGAAGGCGCCATGAGCTGAACATTAAAATGGACGAGATTTTTTTCTGCTATGTACAGTATGTAGAATGTACAGCCTGGGTCTGGAAGAATCTCACCATATGGAAATTTGGAGCTACCACAGCCATATGTGAGCAGAAACACTTTAATATGCTCTATACAAAGTGTGGGTTCACTGTGATCAGTAAATATCATCAATAACAATAATAATTGAAAGGTTATGTGTCATGATAGGGCTTTTCAGATTGCAAACAAATCCAAACATCTGAAAACCATAAATCTATTTTCAGCATTCATCAATAATAAAGACAATTATTCACTTAAGAGTCAGTGTATTGAGATTACTTTGTAAATTGAGTATTAATTAGCCCTGATTTTTTAAACTATACTGGATTGTTGGCAAACACAGATTGACTAAAAAAACAAATGTGATTGATTTTAGAAACACCGTAGATAGCTAAGCATTCTCAGCATTGTCATTTTACAGTATTTTATAAAAGGTTTTGAAATCTATACAGCTAGTAAACGTCTCAAGTGGCTTAGAAGCAGTTACAAAAAGAGAGACCGAAATAGAACAGGTACTTGAAGATACTGAGTACTTTCCTTTGAAGACTGATATAAAATGTGACTCCAGGAGATATGTCTTCTTTTAGTGTAAAACTATCATTTCCTGGGATGTAAAAAAGTCTTTAGAAAAGTCTTGTGCCTTCAGTAATTTAAAATTAAATATATCGTGTAATGTATGTATTGGTACATATACTTTTCAAAACAATCAGTTCCCTTCTAAAAATATAGAGAAAGGTCTTGACTAAACGGGATTCGCAAAGCAACGTGTCAGTGCAAAAAAAAATCTACTGTATGGAGCGCTACATAAAGAACTGTATTTGAAAAAGTGCGTTATTTTCAGTCTAAGACCTAGTCTGTGACTGTCGGCAGTTAGTTTAACCTACTGTATGCCATTAAGAAAAGTTCACCAAGAATTTTGTGGTAAAGTCTAGTTTCTGTACAGAAATTTTAATAAGAATGATCATTTTTAATTATTTCGTTAGGGTGTTGTAAATATACCAAAGTGTAGATACAACATTTATTCATGTTTAATACTACATTTGCTAGACAAATAGCAAAATCGTACAAGGCATAACCGAAACCAGACAACATTTTAAATGCTAGCCTATTAATATGCGTTAATTCTAGGCTACTGTGAGTGAAAAGCCTGTACATCAGTAACCCACTACCCCGAGACTGTCATTTACTTCATGTGACACGTGACAGCTACGTGAAGAATTTAAAAGGGATGACATACTAAACCCCTCACCCCTTCTCTGTAAAATTGTGGTAATTTCTTCATGCAGAAGACGCAAGGTTTAATCGGATTAAGAAGAGAAGGAATTGAAGGACCGGTCCGAAAATCACGGCCACGCTTACCCGCAAGAGGAGAGATGTTTTACTTTAACAAAAAGACGTTAAACCTGGAGTTTTTCAAGCAATGAATCCTGCAAATGAAACCGTGACCGATACAGGCACAGTGGAGGAATACCTGTTTAGCAATGGTACCTACAAACTTCTCGCATTCACGGTTGGAACTATTGCCATTCTGGGATTCTGCAACAACATAATTGTTTTAGTGCTCTACTACAGATTTAAGAGACTACGAACGCCTACCAACCTGTTCTTGCTTAATATAAGCGTAAGCGATTTACTGGTTTCACTTTTCGGAGTGAACTTCACATTTGTGTCCTGCGTTAAGGGACACTGGATATGGGATTCGGCAACGTGCGTGTGGGACGGGTTCAGCAACAGTTTATTCGGTCAGTAGACTATTACAATTCGCTAAATGTTATGTTTCACGTTGACGTCGTTCTAAAAAAAACTGAACCTTTGCTTGCGGAATTGATTTAACCGGTGACAATTAATCACCGCTACTGGCTAAATTGATGGTTAACCTCATAGCTAAGCAGTTTTACAGCTGGTTTGATGAAAATTGATGTAACAGATTAGCAGGTTATTATGTTTCAACAAAGAAGATCATTCAACGTTTGAGGGCAGCGGTTCAGCAACCTAACGCGGGGGAAATAAAGTATACGACTGTGATAATATCTTCTTAAAGTTCATTTAATAATCACCACAGGTAGCAAACACCTATAGAAAAAAACAAAAAAAATACTATTGGCAAACGGCTGCTTAAACAATTGAGTATGGTGAACAAAAATATTTAAGGTAATTTGAATAGCAGCGCTAAAGAAGATAAAACACGACAGATATTTGCAATGGCAAAGAATTATGTGCATTACACCATGCAAAAGAAAAAATAAGGTATTAAAACGAATCTTCTGACTACACCTACTACAAAGTATAATCTTTTAGTATTGTTTTTCAGTAAATACTGGCTGTAACTACAGTACAGTATGTCAAACTGTATTACTGGAGCAAACGTAATACAGTACATCGCATCTGCGAAACGACGCGCAATTCGCAGTCTAATCATACAGTACTGTATATATGATCAATTAAAGCGACAAGGAATAATAGCTAAGCTTCTTTTTACTCTTCAGAGTGGAATTAATCACTGCTTGTTTAGCTACGTTGTTTAAAACGTGTCCAATTATTACTACATTTAAGCAACACTATCTGAATTGATATGCATAGTGAATAACCTTACACTTAGAAGGACCTTTACTACTGTATGTAGGCAGATTTAATAAATATTTTCCTCTTTGTATGCATAACATGCTACGCTGCATTTTATATTAATCTTTTCCAGGTGCACCAATACTGTATACAGTATACAGTATATAAGCTGCCTTTTATTTTAATGATATTTCATGTTGTGCACTCTAGGTGCTACAATTAATTCTTTTACCAAACAGTACCAGATTTGACCTTGAATAATTTATCCCTGTTTGTGGAGCTGTGTATAGACAGCCTATATAAGAGTAGCTCAAAAACAATCGTATTTTTCTGTAAAAACTCACTATTTGGGGAGTCATGGTGGTGAGAGCTCTGGGGTTCTGGTCTGGGGAGGCGTTGGGTTTGCATGTTCTCTTAATCTTTCTGGTCTGCATGAATTTTCTCACGGAGCTCGGGTTTCCTCCCACCTTCGAAAGGCATGTGTTAACATGACTGTGTTCAGGTGTTCAGAGGTGTGTTTGTGTTGTACGCCCTGCAATGGGTTTGCTTCGTGTTCAGAGTTTAATCCCATAGGCTTGTTCCCTATGTTTCCAGTGAAGCCCCCAGGTCACCATGTCCTTCACCTGCAATCAGCCGATCTCTGATTATGGCAGGAAGAAAATTTAGCGTTGTAATTAGCATTGCCACCCCCAAAGATGTGTACTTTTGTGCCCAATCCTGACTGAAAAACAGTAAGAGGAGTGCTTTCATTTAAGAAAGTCAGATTTCCCAGTCTTCCAGAACTTATCAAGATGTTCTTCCATGTGTTGGTCATGGGGATTCATTAGAGCAGCATAAACACCAGTAGCTCCAGAGCATTGCATGCAGTTTTCAGCTGATGGATTTACAAGGGGTTTTCAAAAAGTGTTGCTTTGCAGTGTATAGAAACAAGATAATTTCTCAGCTTCATGTAATCACCTTTCATCTCAAAACACTTAGCTCTTTTTGTCCTTCAAGCTCATAATTTTCCAGTAATAGAACTCTTCTGTGTGCTTCTTTTAGCCACTGCTGAATGGCACACTTCCAAGTAATTATCATCTTGAAACCTGCATCATGCAGTGTAGGCTTCAAATATTAAGGCATTAATGGCTCAAGGCTGAGTCATGATTGCAGGCAGACAGTGCATTAATGTGGTCTTAGTGCATGTTTCTCACCTGTGAACCCTCAATTCGTCATGGATAGCCAGATGAGAGTAAAGTTTCTGTGTTTAGATCACTGTTTAGGAGCTCAGTAAGTTTTCTGTAGACACCACTGTCTGATGGTGACCTTAAGAGATGAGGTTCCAAGATCCCAACTGTCAAGCACATTTAAACTCCTCTGGAAGTGGCCAAGGATAAAGACTCTTACATTTCCAAGAAAGAAATAATTCTGCAAGTCTAGCAATTAGACATTAACATGCTTTCTGTGGCAGAGATTGTTTCTAATGTCTGCCACAAAATAAGGTCTGAGTAATGTCTGAGGATCATCCAGACCGGGGACTCTCTTTCATTGATTCTCTGTTATGCATAAACTTCCCCACCCACCCACTGGTTCCTCAAGCACAGGGACTGTATATCCATGAATTTACTTTGCATTCTGACAAAAACTGTCCTATCACTTAAACAACAATAAAACTGAAATCATGAATGCATAGAAATCATAGAATGCATTTCGTTTTCTTCATTGTGTTAAGCCGACAAACTACAAGTGTTTCTGCACTGAAAGCTCTGAAAGGTGATGACACTAGATGCAGTACATTCACTCATGCATATGAAATGGTCTTTTGCAACAATGGGACAGTAAAACACAAGTTTTACAAGTAGGAACAAGATATTTTAGTGATGGGAGGACCAATGTTAAACATATAGTATAGAGTTTTCTGTTAATACAGTAAAATGCTCAACACTCGTTAGTGTTATGTGTAAAGGTGTAACGTGAAGAGTTCACTGGTGATGCTTAACAGTTATTGTGCTTAATGCAACTGGAGTTCTTCATTACTCCTTTTTACTGAGGCCTAAAAAAGGTCATATTTTCCTGGTGTGAATACATATCATTACATCATGTTACATTTTATTAGTAAAAGGAAACATTATTGAAATTCAAAACTCTAAGATGTTCCTTATACCATATATATTTTGAATATATTGTACTGTATATGTCCAGAACACACATACTTTGAATGTGTATTCTGTCTATACTATTGCTTTTGGCTGAGATCTTTTATATTGACCAAAACTGTAAAGGTAATTTAATTCCTTTATTCATCATCTGTACAATCTTCTACGTTAGATTGTGAAAAATAAATAATTGCTGTAACACTGTGACATACCACAGCATAAAACCTTGAAACACATTTACCTTGTTCACAATATTGTTCACATATATAAATAAAGCAAAATATACATTGAATTGAATCCAGGCAGTCGAAATCGACAACCAGATTGAAGGAGGTCAAATTCATTGTGCAAGGGGTGTTCATGACCATGAATGATTATCCTGTTGTGCACCAATAATTTTGCTGGTTACTTTGACAGTCCTGCTCAGTCTGTTTTTGTGTCTATTATGGTTATCTAACTCAGTGAGCTAAGTGGATGTTAGGTCAGATTCAATGAAAGTTCTACTGAATCATGTCTTGGTTGTAGTACACACATTAGAAGAACAGAGTTTTCTTAGGAAGAACAATTGCTGTTGGCTCTTCTTACATGTGGCATGTACACATACTGTACAGCTATGGCTTACATACTGTATGTATGGCTTTTCTTATATACTGTATGGGATACCACTCAAAGGGAGCTGTTAAGTTGTCCCTTTGTGTGTGACATCCCCTTCAAGGTGTAGTCATATGCTTCTGGGATAGATGTCAGGTTGCCACATCCCTTACAAGGTGTAAGCTTGGTGATAATGAATAGATACATTTGTATGTCTGATTCATGGGGCCGATAACAAACCGTACTGTATATTTCTCATGCTTTTATGCTTTTAATCAAAGGAGAGGAAAACCAATATCTGCAAAGTCTGCTTTTGGTTTCAAAAGTAACAGTTATATCCTATTTAGAAAGTCAAGGCAAGTTGCAGGCACAATTTATTTTTAATACCTAATACTACAGTGCAAATTATGATCCATTTTATATTCCATGTTTGCAATTTGGGTAAAATGAAAGAATAAAAATGCCTAAGCCTCGATTTGGGTTTTTTTCTTCTTCAGCACATGAAATATTTATACTTCAAAAGGGGTTTTACTCTGTAGGTTTGCTGTGAAGATTAAAGATTCAGATTGCGGATACTGTCAGATCGACTTTCTTCAGCGCCAATATAATGAAGCAGTGCTTTTCTGTTTCAGTGCTATTTAACCAAATAGAAACATATCTTGGTGATCCTTGTGTACGGCTTCTTGCTTAGCTTTGTTTTTCCTCACAGGAATCGTATCCATTATGACACTGACTGTTCTTGCGTATGAGCGCTACATCAGAGTTGTCCACGCCAAGGTCATTGACTTCACATGGTCCTGGAAAGCTATCGCTTACATCTGGCTCTACTCGCTGGCCTGGACGGGGGCGCCTCTGATAGGATGGAACAGGTACACTCTGGAGAGGCACAGACTGGGCTGCTCTGTGGACTGGGGTTCCAAGGACCCCAACGACGCCTCCTTCATTCTCTTTTTCTTTCTGAGCTGTCTCTTCGTGCCTGTTGGGATTATGGCATATTGTTACGGACACATTTTATACACAGTGCGAATGGTAAGGAGCCTGGCTTCTCCATTTAACACAGTATTGGAAAATTGACTCACAGTTAAACGTATCCATTCATTTTCTTTAAATATAAGTTTAAATAAGTCATTTAAAGTTGTACATTATTTTAGAGAGATCATATTTGTGCTCGTAAATACACTTCCACTTGAAACACTTTCACTTTTATTCTAAACAATTCAGTTGTCAATGAATAAAAGTATATATTGTACCGCATAGTTTCATGTACTTTAAGTTTAACAGTGATTGTGTGCAGGATATGATTTCTTCATAAGAAACAGAAACAGAGACTCCTGATGATTTTGACTTACACTAGAGTTGCTTTCTAAAGATAGTTATTGATACTGAAGTGAACAGTGAGTCTAGTGAAGTATCTTATTAATTTGGAATCAAATCGATTCCTTAATGCATAGATTGATTTAGTATCAGAAATTCTTTTATTTGCTTGAGATTTAGTCACCAGGCAAAGCAGTCATCCCTGTGAAATAACAATATCCTCTATCCTTAATCCTCATTAGTGTTATTTTTGTCACATTGATTTTTGGAGTGATTCAACTACTATGAATGTGTTACTTACAGTATAATCTTGAGCAAAAAAATCATTTTTACTTTCATAAATCAAAGCCCAGTCCCACTTCATCCATGGCCCTGAATGAAATGGTTAATGCTAGTCGCATGGCAACAGCTTACAAATAGAACTAAATTAAGTTCTCATATACAGTAACATTAATGACATATACAGTAATTACAAATAAAATAAGATTGTGTTCCACGGCATTTTGATTTTCAAAATATGCATAGTGCCATCATAGCTTTCAATAATAATAATGAAAATAGTATGTTCTCTATAATTATAATAATTAAGAATACAATTTATTCTATAGTTAGAATTATAGAGAATAATAATTTTCTCTATAATAATAATCCTTGTCAGTGAGAGATTAAAAGAGAAACTGAATTTACATTGTTGAAGTGGCATATTGACATATTGATTTTCATACATTATGATTATTTTTGGTATTCAATCATGTTAGTTTCTTTCTATGATGTTTTATTTTCCTTTCTAAAAATATGGAAGATGCCTATATTCAAATGTTAGTCCATCTTTTAAAATGGAGATGTTTTCTTTTGCAGCTCCGATCCATCCAAGACCTTCAAACAGTTCAGATCATCAAAATCCTCCGTTATGAGAAAAAAGTGGCAAAGATGTTCCTGCTAATGATCTCTACCTTTCTCATCTGCTGGACCCCTTATGCTGTGGTGTCTATGTTAGTAGCCTTTGGTAAAAAAGACATTGTCACACCAACAGTAGCTATCATTCCCTCCTTCTTTGCCAAATCTAGTACAGCGTACAACCCAGTGATCTATATTTTCATGAGCAGGAAGGTAAGTTGTTTTTTGCAACTCAGCATACAGTATGCTAGATAATTGGATGTGTTCATGACAAATAGCAAATTTATCAGTTAAAACATTCACATTTCTTTGTTAGCAATCATACTGTACTGTAGTGTGTCATTCATTAAGAGATAAATTAGATGCATTGCAAGTGTTGCTCTAATACTTTATCTGTTACCTATTTGTAAATCGTTGCAGTACAGAAACTTTGCAAACTCTCATTATCCTGCTTTGTCCTGTAGTTCCGACGGTGCCTTTTACGGCTCCTGTGTGCTCGTCTGGTGAGTATCCGGAGGTCAATCAAGGACAGGCCAATTGCCCGAGTGGAGAAGCCGATCAGGCCTATTGTCGTGTCCCACAAAGTAGGGGAAAGGCCGAAGAAGAAAGTGACTTTCAGCTCTTCATCAATAGTCTTCATAATAACAAGTAATGACACCAACTACCTGGACGTTCCCTCTCAAAACTCTATGTCGGAGGTGAATGTCATTAAAGTTCGGCCTCTATAAGGGGACAATGTGAGATGAATGGATTCTTAGTTTCAAAGACGTTTCTACTGTGAGGTTCTCATGGACAGCTCTTCTGCAGAAGATAATCCATTAATGATGGTTAAATCACCTAGCAGTTTTTGATAACTATATGCAGACAAATAGATTATTTCTATTTGTATTTATAACTTTTAATAGGGCAGCATAGAAGCTGGGCAGCTGACAAATGCAGAACCAAGAAACACAGCTGTCTGTGAAGGTGCAACCAGGTCTTGGATTATAGTAGTTCCTCGCTCGGATGCCTTCTACATGGAGTTCATATGTTCTCCCCATGTTTAAGAGGGTTTTTGCCAGGGTACTTTGGTTTCTTCCTCCCTTTAAAGATTATGTTTGCTGGGATGATTGAAGTTATGCTTGCTAGGTTGACTGACATCTCTTAATTTTCCCTGTGTGCTTGAGTGTGTGTGCCCTGTGATGGGCTGGCGTCCCATCCAGGTGTCTCCAGAAAGGCTTCTGGTTGCCGTGATCAGGAACAAAGATATAGTAGTTACTTGCTTTCTGCAAAGGAACTGGATGCTTAATTGAAAGCAACAAAGAAATAACACAGAGAAATGGTTGCTTTGTCAGATCACCATTCCTGTAATGAGAAATGGAGTCCAATTGAAAATTAAAAGAACATATTTTTAATACTAAATAAATAGTCATTTGTTGCATTATATCCTTACATCTAGAAATAGTGTGAAAGAATTTGCAGCCTCTCCTGAAATGGGCAGAAAACCTAAGGATTGCCTACTCTGTACAATAGCTCTGAAAATAACTGTCCTTGTATAGCAAAATAAATAAAGTCTATTTTGAATAAGCTTTATTCTATGTTAATTTTCCTATACACATTTTGTACAACATACAGTAAGACGTATGATTAAGTATCGTAGTTTATTACATTTATTCAGAGTCAATGAATATGAAAATAAACCAAAATGTGTTCCGAGTTCAAAAAATATTTTTATGTACTGGAAACCTACACAATCTACACATAAAACGTGGAGTTTGACAAAATGAAAATTAGAGCATAGTAAACATTTTGCCACAAACAGGTCATTGATGAGCGTGATGCACAAATACCCCACATACATTTTCTGGATGTTAAAGTTAAGGGTACAAATAACAGGAACTCATTTAGCCCATATTGTTCATTTAATTGCTAGCAGCTGTTAATCTGAAGATCTAACTCTGATGTTCCTTACCAGGGCCCATGAAAACAATTTTAACAACATAGCTAGTCACCTACTTGCTTGAGACACCCACGAGCTTTGTGTTAAATGTCTAAATATGCTATCTCTTATTTTCCATTTTTTATCATCAGGACATAATCCTACTGCACACCACTTCCCTGTAACCACCCCTGTAGAGATTCCCCAGATTATACAATTGCATGGTCTGATTGAGTGAGACACGGCTTTAAAGGAAAGATTAAAGGGTTTCAGCCTGTGCCTAGACATCAACATGGAATGAAGAAGAGTGAGAGCTCTGGAGTAGGTTCTGAGTAGCAATGGCTTTAAGGCTTGTAAGACTCAGTGAGAAAGGGATACTTGAAAATATATCGCTCAGACTATACTGAGGAGAATCACAATTGCTAGACAGGCAGGCTACTTGGTAGTTTGGTTGCCAGGCCCAATGGGGTTGAAGTTCACTGCTGAGGAACAGGGCTGAACAGCTGAGCCAGGACTGATGGGAAGCATTAGCACCTGGATAATAGGGCACTACCTGAGAAGGTAGCTGCATATCTTCTCCCCACAGCTGAAAGAGGTTGTCTAAGTGGTACAGGTGGAGTCCTGGGTACTCCTGGGCTATACCAGCAGTGGCCAGGAGTATGGTATGAGAGAACAACAAACTGACTGCTGCTGTGTCAAGGGTGCAGGTGATTGGGGAAGACCAAGAGATGTCCCTGGCCAAACAGGATCAACCGATATACTGTACCTGAGGAATGAGTGGTTGTTCACAAGTATCATGCTTGGAGAAGACAAGCAAAGAGCTGAAAGAGAAGAGTTGATTAGAGTTAAGGTGATTAGATTAGTGAAGAGGAATTGAAGATGTTTTGGTTTGCGTAGAATTCTCCAGTGCCTGATTAGTGATGATGTGGAACTGAGCTCAAGATTTCAGTGAGTGAAACCAAGAGAGAAGACCAAAAGAGGAATGTGCATACATTCCCAAGGGGGGAACAGTGAAAGACATAGGAGCCTGCAGTGGTTCTGTCTGTGAGATTGAATGAACAGGCACTCAAAATACACAAAATCAAGGTGAGGCACTGGCAGGGATGTGATTATCTTGCTCATCATACTGGCATGTCACATGGTATACTGTGTATCTGAATACTTACGTGAGGTGGCTTTGGATATAATGACAATCTCCATCTCTGGTCTTCTGGCCTGAAGCCTAACACACTTCTCTCTTCAACTAGACATTGTGGAGGAATGATAGTGATCGAAGTACCTTTGATAAAATAACACTTCTTCCAGGCGAAGTGCTGCAGATAACTTAAGGAGACCTAAAAAACCTTCTGGATTCACAACCCTGAGGACTCGAGCTGGCAACTCATGTGTATATACTGTACTGTACATATGGCTTTGTCTTGCTGTATGTTAATAAAAAAAGTGTTTTACAGTAGCCTGTAGATCAGGTGACTGAAGGTGGTGTTAATGGAACAGGTTATCTGCTCTGGGCTTTGACCTTTTGATAAATGAGTAAAGGTTCCCATCAAACATCCGTCTTCTGCATACTCCACTCTTTCATTCTGTATATAGTGATAATCTGTAAAGATTACCAAGTAAATTTTTTTTCCATAAAGCCTTTTCTAGATTAGTGATGCTTCTTATCTACCTTTTTTCAACATAATTCTCAAACAAACAGGCATTCAATAATTTATTACAGAAATATTACAATAGCCATTAAAACATTCTATTTTCCTTCACACTCATATACTTAATTATTGTTGGAAAAAGGGCAGCATTCATAAATATTATACTCTGTCCATTTTAAAGGATTTAAAGGTTTTCGTGTGTTCACCACGTACAGTATATAGAACAGAAGTACGTTTGATTGGCCCAGGTGTGACATCATAATTTTCCATAGTGTTATGACTAACACAGTGAGCTTTTTTGCCTTGCAATTATGTTGTAAAATCCATAGTGCATGTCCTGTTCTGCTCATCTAACAAGATGTCAAAAGTGAAAGGGGTGAAATCAATGCAGACTACAGTATTTAACCCTTTTATTGTGCTTTTCTGGTGTTTATTAGATTAATACAGATTTAAATTTCTGCATTCTGACGGTTTTATTAGTGTTTTGTTTACAAACAAAGGTCCTAGTTACATTTAAATTTCACTTTAAATCAAATTTGCTGTGAGAATAACAAAGCAATGAGGACAATATTGTCAAGGTTTATCAAGTACAGTATTTCGTATCTGATCTCTTTCAGAGAATTCTGAAATTCTGCTACACAATCAGGCATCTCCTTGCCCTACTGTTTGTGTGCGCAATTTAACTGTGTATAAGTTACTGTACCCTATATGACAAAAATCACTGCACCCAGGGCCACATTATATTTTCTTTACATAAAACAGCAAATTGTGAAATTTTAAATTATTCAAAGCACTACATTCTTAAAATAAAAATCAATTTCAATAGTTCTGTTTCTCACCCAAACAGCCTGTGAAATCATTTGGCATACTTGTTTCGATGCCCTTCATGGTTACAGTGATTTAAATTCATCTGCCCTGAGGCACTGATATCTGAGGATCACCTTGGTGGCGATGCTAGAAAAGCTTCAGGCTCTGAGCCCTGCTCCACAGCTGATGCAGCTGAACACTAGGAACACGGGGACAGTACTTGACAAGCATGTATGCTCCACCTGTTACTGATGCCACAGCACACAATACCAGGCCTCGGTTGATCACCTGAATGGAAACAGAGCAGTGTTTTTTTTAAAGGAAAGCATCAACATGGTCTCTTTACATGAAAGTTTCTTATTGCTTTTGTAACATTTTAACCATAAGGAGTATAACATAAATGAAAATTTAAAATTAAAATTGATTAAAAAAATCAAAGCTCAGTTAGAAAAAAGTCTCTTAAAATATCAAAAAGCGATTTGATTAATATGATGTTGAATAGGCACAGTACTTTATGGGATTATGGAACAAAGGTATAACAGAGATTAGGAATGAAGATCCAAAGATCTTCAAAGGAAGACTCAAAGGAAGATTTGGAAGATCCTAATCTTGCACACTGCTGCTGGTTGACGTATTATAAGCCTTGCACCCGGGACGGGACTTCCTGTCTACAGTATATACACTCCTGCAGCAACTCCCCGGCTCTGCCCTCACGATGCAGAGGGTGTGTGGGGGGTCTGGGCAGCCAGGCTAGTTACGCCAAATACACTCTGCGTGTCTCGTCTCTCCATTTCGTGCCTATTGGGATCTAACCAAAAAACTGAAAGGCAGTTTTCCACCTTGATGTGAGCAAGTACAGTAATGTAAAGCTTTTAAGAAACCCCCGTCACCTTTGGGCAGTTCAGTGAATGACAGGTCAGCAAAAAGCCCCCCTACCTTGTTCTGCCATTGCCATCGATTTACTGCCTCATGGTACCTGATTCTGGTGAATGTAACCTGTAGGAACAAGGCGAGTCAAAGACGGGGTGACCTGAGTGCAGAGACGCTCTGTTTGCAGTATGGAGGCTGCTGTGCAAAACACTGCAATTGAAGATCCATTGTTTTCTGTCAAGGCTTGGAAAAATTAAGAATAACAGAGTCTATAAAACCTCTTTTGAATCCATTCTGTTGGCTGGTTGTTTGAAAAACAATCCACTTACAGTACATAGCAATTCAAAACCTGCAGATGGGAGTTCTTCTATTCTCTAATTTTTCATTTACTTGCACAGTTCTGCCTCTTATCCATCCCTTGTGTATTTTCCCTGACCATTGCCTGCCTAATAATGGTCAATGATAGAAATAATGTGATCATTATGGTAATAGTTTGCCAATGATTATGTGCCTCAATCAAGACAAGAGGCTGTTGTGTTAAATGTGTAGGACTGATGTAGAAGGCCTTGGGTGAAAATAGTAACAGATGTGAATTATATTTTTTCACTGCACTACATTAATGAAGACACTTTAATGCCAATAGCATCTCCTCTCCTCCTTTGCTGTTTTCAAAATACAGTGGTGACCGTGTATGTGATTATCTACATGTACCATATACGTGTTACACATTTACTAACACTCTGGTCCCACTGCTATCAGACTTGAGACATACTACTATAATACTGAAAAAAGAAGGAACAACATACAGTATATTCATATATATTCTTTTGTATACCAATAAAGAATCTTAATCCCTGTTCAGGCTAAAACTTGCACAGAATGAAAACCTTTTTGGAGTAGTTTTGACTCACCATAGTGTATAGAGGGATTATGGTATTAGGCATGAGGAAATGAAGAACCATATCAAGATATTTTCGGAACAGGAACCACTTGGAATTAACATGTGCACGCATCTGAAAAAAACAGGTTTGCTTTTAAAATTGCAAACATATGTCTTTTATCTTTGTTAATGAGCCTATCACAGTATATTTCATAGTAGATTTCTAGAAAGAAGAAATCTTAGGTACAGTAAGAAACATGCTTGAGACTGATGTGTTTCGGAATATTTTATGCATAAACCAAAAAATCAAAGCTATTCCACATGTAGAATAAACGGATGCAAAATTGTCATTTAGGTTAAAACCAACAACAGCAATAGCCACAGTATTTCTTTACAAAGAAAAATATAAGTAAAAGTGTGTTCCCATTAATTACTCTTAGTGCACATGTAGAATAATTAGTGAAATGAGAACACCCTTGTATACAAAGAAAACAAAAATATAGCAGCATTCAAAAGTTTAGAAAAACAATATACAGAGAGCAGGGCAATGTGTGTGTGTTGCCAGGTAAATTAGTGGTCTCTCTTTCATCTGGAAACAAATGGTTCAAAGAGACTTATTCACTTGACTGCTGAATTACTCATATTTTTGCACCCCTTTTCTCTTAATAAAATGTGTTGCAAACTCAGTGTCTTTGAGTAATATCAGCCAAAACCGCCCTCCCAATACTAACAGTAACTGGACAACTAGGCTTTGAGTGCTGCCAGAAAAATCGTGTAAGGATACTGTACATATTTACATTTCTGTTTAAATCTTGAGAAAAAAAAAACAGTAAAACTGCCCTGTACATTTTATGATGATTTAAATAACTGTGTGTTCAGTAAAAACAACATTTATATGCATGTGTTCTGTGTTTCTGCTTCAGTGAATATATGAACATTTCAAAGTTATGCATCTTTCCTAGGGAAAGGAAGACAATGGACAGAGAACAGCCCTCACATTAAATGTGCATTATAAAAAGGTGAAGGAGCTTTGTGTTCAGAGAAGCAATTAGTGAATATTATTAATGCATATTAGAGAACCTTGGAGTTACAATGAAGAATGAACTACACTGTTGTCTCTCTCAGACTGTTAACATGTAACAATTTGTCACTCAAAACAGTTTAAAAAATAACAGAGGAAAAAGTCTCTGTTATTGTGTCACTATTTATCCACTTTACTGTATTGTGTTACCTCAATATAGTTGTACATAGCGAGGTCTGCTATAGCATGGTCATCAGGCACTCGAAGTCTTGAAAATTCTGGAAGAACTCTGCCTAAAAGAAAGTAAGAGTAAATTTGTTAAAAAATGCACTGTATTTGGTATTTATTTTCTTCATAGGTTTATAAGCTTACTTCCTTTTCATACTGAAATGAAAACAATTTTTGTGAAAAGAAATTTCCAAAATGTACTCACTTAAATCATTGTTATATTGATCCATTAAATCATTGAAAACAAGACAATCTTCAAAGCCCTATAAAGGAGGGAGAAAACACAGTGATAGTCTGCAAAAGAAATTTGATAACTGAATTCCACCAACCTTAGACAATACAGTCACAATGAATTCAACATTTCCCAGTGCTTATTTTAATAAGCCTTTGATTTATGTTCAATGAGATTACCCATTCACAACTGTTAAGAATAGGAAAATGTAATTCATATTGCATAACTCAGCTAATCAGCAATGTAAAATTCAGGACAGTAACTAGGACAAGCTCATTTTTAGTACTTGAGTAATGTAATGTGCAAAATAATAACATTTTAAAAATATACATAATAAAAGACTTGATCTGATGGTTAAATTAAAAAAATGGACAGATTACAATATAAAAATGGCAAGGCCGATCTCTTTTATAACTTACCGCATTCATGCCCTGCCCATAGAAGGGAACCACAGCATGGGCTGCATCTCCCATTAGCACACACTTGGTTCCAATGTGATACGAAGAGCACTTCACTGACACCATGGCCTGCGGTGGCAGGCGGAAAAAATCCTTTCTCAGGGCCGCTCTAATGGGGAGGAATAGACATCCAAGCTTACTGTGAGCGCTAAACTGTCATGAAGAGAGATCACAAGGACCAGCTTATGTTCAGAGAAAAAGAACAGGGTGAAATACTGCTTTTAGAAGTGATACGTGATAAGGCTAGGCTGACAAAGATTTTTGTTCTTCCAGTGTGGATTCTAAATTTACAAATGTGTCATTTAAATGACAAAATGTCAACCTTTCATGTGACACACAAGTTTATTTCTGTAAGCATACCATACAGAAGTCTTAAAATACTTCTACAATGTTCTTTCTGTTATATTCTGGCTCTCGAAAACAGGGATATACACTTCAAATGTTCTTGAAAGTCTCCATGATTAGTTACCACTTGCAAGCTCTTGGTTGCAAAAACAAAGACAGGTCACCTTTTATCCATTCATGTAAATGGTTGACCACATTTAGCCATGAGGCTGCTGTACACACAAATGCCCCTTACATTCCAATGAGAGGAATAGCATCTGGGAAGTATCTCTCAAAAAATTCCATGACTTGTTCTGGAGTAGTGATTTTCTCAAACTCTTCGAAAGGCATGAAAAGGGTGCAGGTAAAAGTCATGTCCTGTGAAGAAAGGAATAAATAATGATTCCACAGAAAAGGGATGACTTTAATCTGCAGCACTGGAGTCATGTGAACTTGCAATCATGAGGTCAGTTACATTTTCCATTTTCCATTGCACAACACAGTCAGAAGAGAAAATGGTTCTGAGCTATGCAGTCATGAGGATTAAGCTTTTGGTTGTAATTAAACCATTGTTAACATCCTAGATTGCCTTTGTCATTGAAACCCTGTTTCTCATCTACTATTTTTGGTAAAGGTCTCTGAGCGTACTATTGTATATCAACCACAAAGTCATCTAGTCTGTAGATGTATATCTACTAAGATAGATGTCTACTGTCTATTGTTTATCTAGTTTATCTGTTAACAGTCCCACTGAACTCTTTTAGTCTGGTTTCAGATCTATGAGCTAGATTGTCAATACGTTATTGATAAATGCTAATTCTGGTTTTGTCTCTACCCTTATTAGATCTTTGTGTTGTTTCTGACTATTGATCATACAGCCTTGCTGAAATGATTGGAAAGGCTGTAAGTGTTTAGGTCCCAGAATCCCTTGCAGCAAAATTCTAATAAGATCAGCTCTGAAAATATGAAAATTTCAACTCATTCATTGACGGAGATGAGATTCTACCTTGCACAGATGTATAAAATCTTGGTGTTATCTCTAATCCAATCCTGTCCTTTAAGGAGCAGACTTTTAATATCACTTTTAATATGACTTCTTTTTACAGGTGCTAAACATTCACTGTAGCTTGAAATGTTCTGAAATAGATTCAGAAACGTTCATGCTTAATGTATTTTCTCATACTGACTAAACTGATGTACTTCCCACTGACTCCTTAAAAAGGCTGTAATACAGTGCGTTTATAATTCAGCAGCCTGAAGTTAAGCTGAATGAAATGTCATGAACAGTTATAACAGTTTTAGCATTGAGCTGAAATTTAAAGTCAAATTAAATATCATGGTTCTAATATTCAAGCCTCTGAACAGTCTAGCTCAAAATTACATTTCCAGATCTATTCTCACCAAACACTCCTCCGATCCTGTCACTGTCTCATAAATTATCTACTACTGTAAACTCCTTGGGGATCATTTGCCCACTAAGTTCTTGGGACAGAGTTGGTCACTCCAATGAAACCTATTATACTTCATGGTACAGCGGTGAACTTATATAGCATACATTTTGTTCCAATTTAATTAAAGACATGTTTAAAAGCGTAACTCTGTAATAAGATGTAATAAGAATCAAGACAAAGAGAATCCCAGGAATATAATATTTTATCACTTAAACATTATTTTTGTGTCTCCACTAATTTGATTTGAATATGAGAAATGAAGCAGATTCTGCATTGAGTAACAACACTTTCTTTCTGTTACTCAAACAGCACTTACTAAGTTTGGTAGAGCTATCATCATGAAGGTGTTCCTTGGCCAGATGTGGAGGTAATTAGGTTCCATGGCAAACTGTTAGAAACATCAACAAAGGAGGTAAGTGGAGGCTTAAACAACAGCCAGGGCAGCAAAAAGCTTGCATTGATTGTCATGAAATGGATCCATCAATTGATCGTTGCATAAACAATCCAAACCCCGCCCTGGAAAAACAAACAATACTTAAGTTTTTTATCACGAGCCCACAAATTAACAACCTCTCTCCAAGAAGACCTGAAAGAAATTTGGCCTGTGTCCTTTAGATTTTAGACAGTTTTATTTTGAAAACCCTGTCAAGAGTTATCTTTTACAGTACATATAAGAGCAGATAGACATAAATATTTCACAGAAAAGACCATGGAGGCTTCCTGTTTTCTGAATTTTAAGAAAAGCTTTTATTTTAAAGCTGTACCCATCACTGTACTTTCATCTACCCTGACTATTTTATACACATGCGCACTAAAGAGTTCCTTACATCGCCATTTTTTGGAGGTATTGTGAGTTCCATATAGCCATGTGGAATGTACGTCTGGCTGTAATTAAACCGGCTTTGACGCATGAACTGCTTTCTGGTGGCTGAAAAGGCCCCATCACAACCCACAATAAGGTCACACACCATTTCTTCTTTTGAGCCATCTGACCTGCATCCACACAAAGATACAGTACAGGCACAGCATTATGTTCTCTTAAGCATCAAAGTCACAGAAATAATTAAAAAAAACAGGTATGAAGTTGACATTGTTCAGAAGAAAAGAAAATTATTGGGATGTCACAAAAGGTGAAAATGTCAAACCAGCAATTCGTTCTTTCTCAGCAGCTGCATTTGTCAAGCTGACACAAGAAACCTCTTAATTTTCAATAAGTAGACATCATTAAAGAAGCTTCATTTTCTCCTTGTAAACTGTAAAAGCACAAAACTTAAATCTGAGTCTATATGTGGAAAGAATGAATAAAGAATTATTGCACATCAATATCCTTGTCTTTTCACTTCAGATCAATTCGTCATTATTCAGTAAAAAATAACCCTTAATGGTCAAGAATACAGTAGCCACCTACAAGGGGACAAGCTTTTATTACCAGATACTGAAGAAAAAAGTTCTTCTATTATTTCTAATTCTAATTTCTAATACTATTATTTTTTCTCAGCAGGAGGCACAAGTATACAAGTGTGTGTTCTTATTGTTTACCTAAGAAATGTCATTGCCCCAGATTCCAAATTCCAACCCAGTAGCTTGTGTCCAAAGTTCATCTTAGTGTTAGGATAACCCTCAGCCGCTTAAAAAAAAAAGTAGAGAAAATGTTAATGTTATCTTCCTTTAAAGCACCTGAATGCATATATTAAAGCATATGAAATTCACAAAATGACATTTTTTGTTTTAAAAAAATCTGAAAATCATTTTTTACATACTGTATACTGTACCTGTAAAGTAGCGTTATTGCGGAGTAGAAAATATTTTCTAAGCAGATCATATTACATCTTAGAACCAAATTATATTCCTGATATTTGCTATGAAAAGCCCTGATGGCTGAGATAAAGCTAAGCCTGGGTATTGAATGTGAAGAAAGTTGTGTTTTGAAAACAGCTGCAAATGGATGTATTCCCTTTTCCACCTTTACCAAATAGAGACGAAGTGATCTAGCTGATTAATTTAACAGCCTTTTCGAGAATCACACCTCCAGAGGCACAGGTAGAAAATTAATTGAATTACCTCTCGTTAAAAGACCAAGAATGACATTAGCATAAAGGCCAAATTGTCCTTTGATACAAGTGTTGCCACTAAAAGGAAGGGGTTGTTCCTTCTCACCTGTTCTCACATAGTTTGTATTGGTTAAATGTGATTGAATCCACCACTATATCAAGTGCGTGCTTCACAGGCTCTGTGGTTAGATAAAGGACTTCATTTATCAATTGTACTCCCCCAGTACCATCAATGAGAAATAATAAACACTAACATGTAGATACTAAGAGTCTAAGAATTTGATTGGTTTGGGGTGAATTGTACCTCCAAGCTAAATGCTTTTTTTACCTACACTGTGAATGGAGCCATTACACATTAGCCACTGATATAGTATGATGTTATTTATTTTTACAAACTGGTTAGCTAGTATATTCTAGAATAAATCACAACAAATGTGATTTATTACTTACCAGACAAGAGTTCCTTATTGAGGTTGGCTCTGTCCACAGATAGGATGTACTGCAATATAGGGAAATAAATAAATTCTGAGGATGAGAAAAAGTATCTGACCACAATGTCACATGTTTTTCACCAGCAAATTGTAATCTAGCTGTACTTCATTTTGAAATGTACTGTACAATTCCTGCAAATTAATGCAGTTAATTGTGATTTAAGCATCTCCTGCCTATCTAGTAAAATAGATTGTTTTGCTGCAGTTAGTCCAATCATTCTGAGCATCTGAGAGAACTTTCCTGCTCTTAAAAAGCAAATGCCTCTTGTTGCCCATCAATTTCCTTGACTGAAAAGCTCAACAGTAATATTACAAATTAGAAGCAACCGGTCCACCAAACACTCTGGAACACTGTAGTTTCTTATCCCACTGGAAGAGAGGCATGTCGCATTGTCACCCACAGCACCGCATACCTGCAAGTGCCTGAGAGGCTACAAGGGTCACATTGTCACGTGCACGCAGAAGAGCCCTGGCTACTAACCCCTCCCAGCACTCAGCCAACTCTGTGAGATCCCTCGTCACAGTCAACCAGTGAAATGACTAGGGATGCAATCCATGATGCCTGGATCAGGCAAGTGCCTTTCTAATGGTATTGCCAATGCTGATCACATTTATATTCTTCCCAAATAACTTCTGCTAAGACCTCATGACATTACCTGAGGCAACTGCCTTCACTTCAATTTTCGCACATCCATCAAAACTGCTGTTTTTATCTTACACCTAAGGGACTACAGAAGTTAATTGTTTGTTCCCCTGTGGAACGCTGTATAAATCCCATCTTTCTCTGTATAGTGATTATTCACTTGCTCTGTGCAATGATTTCCTTGCTTTACTAACCTCCTGTGACATCATTACCACTGTATGTAGCTCTTCTACTCTGAGAGTCTAAGACCCTGCTGTTCAATCCACTGCTCAATTAATCATAATAATCACAGAAATGTATATGGATACATTTGGCCTAGATCTGTGTTGCACAAATAGCAAAATAATGCATTTTATTTTTTTATCATAACCTTCAGTAAGACATTTCTTATCTGAACACTGCTCTATCTTTAGCTGTGATTAATGCAGGAGTCAAACTCAAATCCAGAATATGATCCTGCAGTGTAAAACTGAAATATGATATTATTTTAATATGAGTAACTTCCAAGCTGAACATGTAAGAGAATAAGAAGTCATTCTAATCTGGTTCAAACATTCAGCTGGTGTTAAAACACTTAGGTTTGTTCTCTATTTCTGGCAGGGGGGGGACAGCATAAAAACTTTCTACAACAGGTTAGCAGGGATGAAAACATTTTACAGTATAAAATGTGCTGAAAACAATTCGTTTACACTGTCTCCTGTTCCAATGTATTCCCACATTATGCAATTATTTCAGCCTGATGAGGCAGCAGCAATCATTAACAGACGTGTTTAATGAGCATGTTGATTTTGAAGAGGTTACAAATGTTATCCACACAGCATTTCAAAAACTGCAATACCTGTCCTTTCTTGCCATAGAAGATTGGTGATCTTTTCCCACTCGGAGAGTGTATCATTCTTCCATGCATGGGGATCCCTTTTGACACCACCTAAAACCAAAAGTTCGAGTAGCAGGGATTTTAACATGCTGCTTTTTATCATAATAAAAAGTTAAATAATTACAAAAAAACTCAATCTTTTGAGCATACTTTCAGATGACTCTTTGCAAAGATTTAAGATGGACTTTTTCCTGTCAGTGTCCTTCAAAGACCTCTCAGAGAAGACGTGAGAATGAGTCACCCTAAATGCTCACTGTAAAACAGCTGTGACTGTATAAAAACTGACTGGATTGAATAAGGGCCCATGGTGAGGACAGAAATCTGACCTCCAGAATTGAACTTGGAGCAATCAGTAAAAGATTTACCATGATGATCTAAATGGCAATCATCTGCCCTGGGGCACTTGCTTCTCATTAAAATTGTATTTGACATACCCTCATTTTCACTGCTGCGCAGTACAGTGAGACTTCTACAGTACGAACGCCACATGGGGTTTAGAACTCTACCTTATCTTCCATTCCGACAGCTTCCAAAGCTTCTCGACCTCTGTGAGAAAGAGCCAGGTTAATACTTCTCCCTTTGACCACTTTGGCTCTTCGAATATCTAGGGGAAATCATATAAAACAAATGATATGTGGGGACATGATTAATTGTACAGTCCCAGCCTGGTAAATGCACAGGCAAAATTTGAAGGCAGGATATGTATGTGCTTTTATATAAAGCTTGGAATTAGCTCATTAAATCAAACAAGAAAAGTCATCCACCCATTTTCTGTCCTCTTATTCCAGAGAAAACCAGGGAGAAAGCATGTTGAGCAGGGAAGACCACACCTCTTTTTCCACCTCAACAGATTCAAGACCTCCTAGGTGATTTATGAGTCACCCTCCAGCCCTCCAGCATGCACTGGGTCAGGGAAAAAGGCCTGGAGGACCTTAGGTAGAGGCCTCCTGTGGGGCATCATTACCATGTAGCAGGACTAGCTCAACTGTCTCCTCTTGATCTGGAGCAGTAGTGATCCTACTCCAAAGATCTTCTGAATAGCCACATTTCTCACTTTGTCATGGAGAGTGGGAACAACAGCCCTACGAATAAAACTTCATTTCTATTGCTTGTACTGATTATATTGTCCTTTTGGTCAGGAGTATTTTTACTCTAATCAAATACATCCAGAAAGACGATTACTGTGGTATACTGCTTGTATCAAATCTCAGGTGATGTAATATCTCTGTATTCTGAGAGACATTAAGGCAATCCGTAAAGTACAATATTTGGCATTTGCGAATGAAATAATAATTTGCCAGCAACAGCTAAAAATGGCCAGCTATAAAAGACTTACCTTCTCTAGATTCATAAAGCTCAACTTGAAAACCTCTTTTGGCAAAGAAGCAGGCATTTAAAGCACCAACCTAAGAAGAAAAAAGAAAATATACAATTTGTCTCTTTAATGGCTTCACAGACTTGTATAATTTAATTACAGCAAATGAAAAGATAGCTGGCCAAATCAATACAGCATGACTTTTAAAGCCAGTCTGTGGGTCCCACCTGCAAGCAATATTTAAGTAATGATCTTGAAGGTTTTCTTAACTCCCAGACTCATGGTTCTGTGTTAAGTGGGTGTGATCCTCTGTTTTACAAACACACGAGGCATCACATACTGTACTAAAGAATGTCTGCCAATTTCTATGAAGTCCTTCTTGACTCTTTTACAGAACAATTAGAATAGCTTGTTTATATTATCTACAAGAGGTAGATGTTACACGAGGAACTGGAATGCTGATTTGGAATCACTTCCATGTTTCTTCAGGCACATCAGGCTATCAACATAACATCAGAATTCATACCCACTGGAAAAATCAAAGCCTGTTAGGATACCACAGATGGGTTTCCTGGGTTTCAAAAAGCAAAGTCTGTCAGGTATGATATTGTTTTAAAGGGAAATATGAGTTTTCCTGCAAATGATGAATAGGGATTACTAATTTCTAAATGACCTAATTTACTGTTTTTTTCAAAAGTATATCCATGTATGTTGAAAAAAGTCACATTTACTTTATATCACACGTTTGTCTGTTATTCTGTTAATTCAATTTCCGAATACATAATGTGACTACAACTTTATGCCACCCCAAGAGATTTGTTTTAGAGGAAGCAAGTAGGACATCTGTAATACTGTGCTTTTTTCTCAGGAATTTATAAGAAAATTCCAAACATAGATGGGACTCACATCTTCCACAAAAATATTTTTTAAATCCATCAGCTTCATAAAACAAGGTGTCAAGGTACGCCGTGGACAGGACACCAGTCCATTGCAGGACAGACAACAAGCAAACTGCAGACAGAGCCTGAAATAGAACTCATTCCCAAGGGCTGTGAGGAAACTGTACTAACCATCAAACCACCAAGCCACCCACCGGAAACATTATTCCAAATATTTTTAAAAAATACATGTAAGCAGTTAATCTATCTCACATCATGACTTGACTCCATCCATAGATTTACTTATATTTTAGAGGTACATTCAAACAATCTGGAAAGCTCAAAGCCTGAATGTGACATTAACCCTCCATCATAACCCACTGGGTTACATATCAGATTGGTATTTTTCTAATAAGAATAATTAATAATTGCTTACACTTATATAGCGCTTTTCTGGACACTCTACTCAAAGCGCTTTACAGGTAATGAGAACTCCCCTCCACCACCACCAATGTGTAGCATCCACCTGGATGATGGCTCCACATCCCTGACAAATTATTTTTAAGCCCCATTATTATCTCCTTGATGACATTCTTTGGAGCTGCTACAGAAAACTGATAATTCTGAAAGTCATATATCCCCTGTTAGGATATCCCCCATCACATCTGATTAAATACAGTAGGAGTCTCACACAAAAACCACATAGAAAGGGTTCCAGGGGTTTCATTTTCAAAAACCATACATGTAACATCTCACATCATAGGAGACAAAAATTTGATTTCACATAATAATGGCTGCATTTGTCTATGAATAGTGACATATTGATATACTGTAGACCACTGCTGCATTTCAATAATAAGCAGGCATGATGCAATGAAAAGAAGTCACCAAAAATAAGGCACAAAGCAAAATGGTTACTTGATACAATAAGATTCACACTTCCAAGTCTTATATTTCCAATTGAGTGTCTTATGAATGTACTTTAGGTGTCACATTTTATAACTGACTCTGCTCCTGGCATATTCAGTACAGCATGATACAGTATAGAGTTTTAATTTAATTTCTTACCAAACCTCCTCCCACAACTGCAACTTTAACTTTGTTCTTGCCAGCTGAGTGGTCCATTGCAGGGCGTGTAACACTTGTCCTCGGTTAGGCCTTTAGTTTATGAGGTCAGGAAGAGCTCCACAGCTTGCTTGTGCTGATGATTTCCCAATTATTGCACCAGTGATTCCCGAGAGGCACGGTTGAAAGTTATAGATCATCTGGGGGAGGAGCAAACCATGTAGGGTGGCTTCGTTGTCTGACCTGGTTTCAGTTCTTGTTTTCCCACAATTCAGACAAATGAAATATAGGAACTTCAGTATGAACTGTTTTGAAAGTCACTTGTAAATATTGTCCCACACACCATAGTTTTGCTGTTCTTCCAGTCAATAGATCTTAGCTAAACAATTACTTGAGGACAAAACTTTGGTTGAAATTCCTGCTAGGTACATGTTTTTTTTAAATATCTGTGAGATAAATGCTAATCTTAGTTGGAAAAGATAAGTAGTTTCACGGTCGCAGAGCAGTGCTAATCTTGAAATGCCTAATCTATAAGAATGCCTTCAGGTTAATTAACCTAGAGTTATAAGTGTAAAAGTCTTATTTGTGTAGTACTGCATATTATGTCTATGGATGTATTTTTTATTATTGCTGTTTTTAGGTAGCTGGCTCCCTCTCCAGTTTCAAAGATGCTACTGTCTCTATCTAAGTAATTTTACATATTTATTTCAATACAGTATTAGAAAGCTACTTTATCCTTTATCCGTTTTAAGTGTCACAACATCCCAGAGCCTTTATTTGCCTACATGCATGTTTTATTTCTGCCATGGCACCTGTAACTGATCAAACCTGAGGGTGTTTGCATTTTGTGGGAACATTATGAGATTTGTTTAATAATATGAGGTAAACCTATATAGAAGTGCCTCTTACATTAAAGCAGCTGTGCAAAGTCTGGGTCTTCTTGCCTGTTATGATCTCTGCCTGGATTGTTTGTCTCCCTCCTTCTTGCAGTCGTTATATTTAAGAATAGTGCACGCTTTAAATATGATCTGTAATAACTTGACTATATGATGTAAAGAGGTTGAGCTACTTAAGAAAGAGCAATTGTAACATGAGCATTATAAGTCATGAAAGAGTGGAGGCCTCCCAGTCTGTCCGGTTGACCCTCCACAAAACCGGGTGTTTTAGTGTAGCCAGTCTATCTTGATTTTCATATTTTAGGAAGGTAAAAAGGAACTGAAGCAAACAAGCAAGCAAATATAGGGATATGCAAAATCGACAGACAGGCACTCCAAGCTGTAATTGAACCCAGGACAACAGGGATCTGAGGCAGTACTGCTAACTACCATGCCTTGTACCAACTAAAGCTCCACTTTGATCGTACCATTGGAGCTTCAAATAAATGGATTTCCACCAATGTGTAAAATTACTGCACATATTTCAGTTTGTGTTTTAGTTTTATTTTTCTTTGGAGTTTTCACTGCCATTTAACTTCTTTCATCCATTTAAACATTTAGCTTGAGCATCCAAGTTTTGATTAAAAACACTCACTTCAAAAATGTATATACTGTACTGTACATCACTGGTAATTCAACAAAATGGAGTATCATTGGGAGTGAATACTTCTGCAAGGAACCGTATGCTTATGTCTTTTTCACAGCTCTGCTCCTCATGATCAAGATGATCAGAAAAGTATGAGTGAAATTAAGTATGGGTGCTGTGGCATTATAATCAGATTTAATATTGTGTATCAAATCAAATAAATGCAATATAAAAGAAGGTTAAAACAATATATGTGGTTCGTTTAGATTATTTTCTAGATACTTTAGTCATTGTTCATTAATTTAACTGCTCATGTGGAAATTCATTGTCACTAGAAAAGAAATTAATGTTGTCTTCTTTATTGCAAGCATTGATATTAAAAGCAGGCAAAACTTTTTCATACAATGGAAATAATATTCTGATTAATACTTTATTTCTGCATTTCTTCAGAGACGCAATATATTCAAACTACTTTTTAATTTAAACCTGACAGATGACAGACAAGTGGATGCTGTCAGTTTGCAGAATTTACTGGTGACTGACAGTAGCTTAAAGTCGAAATATCTGGTGAGAGGGAGAGAGCACAATTGTGCTTTAGCTGAGCATAAGCAGATTATTCTTGCCTGTGTCTAAAAAAGATCTGTATTTTATTACATATCTTTGAGGAGTATCAACAACATATACAGTAGTTATAGGGAGCTCGACTGTTTAAGAATAGCTTGAGGTTGCCCTTAGTTACATTCAATGCTTATTACACCAGCTGGCAAATGTCAAAATACTGTACAGTGAGTACATTACCTTTTAGTGCCATATAGTTTAAATTCAAGATGAATATGAGATAAAGTTGGCAGGAGACTGAGCTCATTGTATAATACTTTTAAGATTTATTTCTGTTCTGGAGCTTTTCTAAAAATATCTCAGTAATTCACATAAAGTATACCATGTCACACTGGCCACCAATACAAAAAAAGGTTGTCTGTGTAATAATTCAGAATGAAGTAATGAAAATGTGGGCATTTATAATATCATTTCACCCATGTCAATGTACACGTCATTACCAAAAAAGAACAAAGTACTCCTTTCAACATCAGGTACTACTGACATTTAATTAATAATTGTACGGAAAAAGAAGAGTAACAGTTCATACCAAATTTGTAAAATATTGTGTACTGTATTTTAATTATCAATATTATACTCTACTGACTGACTTAATTAACTAGTAATATTATTTTAGTTTATACTGACCTCTAGTGTCCTCACCATGGCAATGTTGCAGGAGGACTGACCTCTTTTAAAATGATACATGTCTGAGATGGTGGTGGTGTGGTTAGCATTGCTGCTTCACAGCCCTGGGGCTCTGGGTTCAACTCTGGTTCAATTATCTATGTGGAGTTTGTATACTCTTTCTATGTTCGTGTGCGTTTCCTCTGGGTGCTCCACCCAAAGATGTACTGGTGAGTAAATTGGCTTCTGGGAAAATGGCCCTGGTGAGAGTGTGTTCGTGTCTGTGCCTATGTGTACCTTGTGATGAATTGGCATCTGGTCTAAGGTGTATCCTGCTTTGAGCCCGTTGCTTGCTTGCCAGGACAGTCTCCAGCTCCCCTGTGACCTTGTATTGGGTAAAGTGGTTTGAAAATGGATGGACGGTTGTGCTTGAGACCAGGTTATTATTACTGCTGCCTCTCAGCTCCCGGGCCCTATTGCCAATTCCAGATTGGCGAGTTAGTATCTGGATTTCCACTGGGTACATTGGTTTCCCTCTACCATCCAATGACACAGTGACTAGATTACATGTTGTCTCTAAATTGTGCTCCTTGTGACGGAATGGTTGTTTAAGTTCAACCAGGGTCTCCTCCCACATTGCACCCTATCCCTCTGGATTCCTAAAAGCATTACCAGGAACAAGCAGGATTCTGCTGATGGCTGGATGTCTCAGGACATTTGTTAGGACCCTGCTTTTAAAGACTTTTCCTTTTCATTTCTTACACTTGTGAAACTTGCTGTGGTTGCAGACTGGGTAGCTGAGCAAATTAATACAGGAAGGCATTTATACTGTGGCAGATAAACCATTTAATTTTTTAAACAAAATGGTGTCCAGCACTGTAGCCTATCTGGCATATTCAAAAGCATTTTTATCTTCTTGGGAACTGCTGCCCTGATTTTAATGAAGCTTGGCAGACTATCAGCAGAGATGTTTCAGGTTCTAGCCTGAAAGGCTGCTGTACTCAATTTTATCACTGCAATGGGTCATCAATCACTTTCTACATGTGGGCTATAAGGTGAACTGCTACTGTTCAAAAGAGAGAACAGTGCAAAATAATACGGCGATTATCAAATAACACAACTATCAAATAGTACAACTACAATCAAGTACAGTTTTAAGTTCAAGTTCAGCTTACATTCAATTGTCGGAGGTATTGTTTATGTAGTGGTGTAGGAGTACAGTCGTTGTGTGGTAAAGGAAGAAATGAGGAGGAATCACAGTTTGGTGGGTGGGAGTGGGGTCACCAGCTTGACAGCTCTGGGGAAGAAGCTATTTCAGAGTCTTGTTGTGTGTGACCGAAGCGTCCGGAACCTTCTACCAGAGTGGGGTCACACCTGGTGTTATAGATTTCCTGGATGGATGGTAAGGCACTGCCGATGATGTGTGGGGCAGTTTTGACCACCCGCTGCAGGGTCTTACGGTCGGATGCGGTGCAGTTGCTGTACCAGACTGTGATGCAGCTGGTCAGTATGCTCTCCACCACACCTGTAGATGTTGTTGAGGATCCATGGATGCAGGCGTATTACTCCAGACTTGATGGATGCAGTGGCAGTGCCAACACGATCAAAATATGTTAAAAAGGGGTTACTGTGCACACCAAGGTGCCACTATTTTTGCTGTCGAGATGCAGCCCAAAAGACAAACTGCTCTATTAAAAAACTGAGAACATTTATTTTATTTCTCCAGTCACTTACATTAACCGTGTGTACACCAAGATCAACCTGAACAACCAGTAATGGATTTGTGACATATGAGAACACAGTAATATTTATATCGGATAAATAAAGTCTAAGAAAACAAAAGCATAGGCTAGTAATCTATAGCACTGCACAATGCAGGTCTTATTGCTGAAGCTGGAATCTGAACGAACAGCTGATCAATGGAAACTATATAGCGGAGATTCTGACCACCGTCATATAACTCATAACAAAACTACATTGGAAACAATAAAATCACGTTGTAGGATAAAGTCAGTACTGCATTAGTATGAAGACCCACTACAGTATACTGCACACAGATTCTTCATTGCAATTGCTGGGTATCAGCACAAACATTGTATTCCGATTGCTTTCGGAGAAAGATCTGGTCGCACACTAGACACGGTTAAATCCATTAAACAATATACACACAAGATTTTAGCAACAGTAAACAGATACCCCTACAGTTTTCTTTAGTTTGTAGCGATATATTTATATAATTATATTTCTAAACATGAGAAGGGAATGAGATGCGATTGCGATTTCACAGGTAATGTGGTAGATTCAAAATAACAAAAGCAAATTGTACTTTTAACCAAAGTTAAAAATACTTTTTTATTTGGAAGACCGTGATTAAAAAATCTAACCCATAACTCAGAACAACCCATTATTGCCGCTCTCTTCCTGGTGTTCCGGCTGCATATTTCCTCCCACTCAAGGGGGCCAGTGGTTGGTTTTTCTAAGGTTCCGCCTTCGACCTCCTCCCCTCCTATTTGGTCTGTGACAGCCTGAACAGCGCCATGTATCGCTCTCTGAGAAACGTTCAGCGATTAAGTAGCAACCTCTCAGCATTGCACAGGAACGTATTTAACAAATCTTACTGTCCTACTGCCCGCACAATCCTCGCTTCGTCAAGAATGGTAAGCTTTCTTTCTTTAACGTCGAGGAGATTTACTCTTCTACCATTATAGTCGCATTGCAGGCCTGAGAATGACCTTTTCTGTGTATTAATGAATTCGGTTAGACTCATCGCTAGCTGATCGAATTTACACTTTGTGTGGTGAAATGCAGAAGGAAGTTGTGTCCAATGGTCAAACAGACTTTGGTTCGCGTGTTGCAAAATGCGAGGAGATTGTTGTAGTTACACTTTCGGGGTTCTACAGTATGTATTAGCTGAACAGCAAGGTCAAAGTCGAGTTGCATTCGTCTTAAATGTAAAACAGACTCTGCAATGATCAATAACAGTTCGTTCCCACCGACCTAATTATAACTGTTGCACGGAAATATGCAGGTGTTTTTTCTGAGATATCAATTATTTAGATTAATAATAGCAGTACTGCACTGTCAAATGAAATACTACAGTACAGTATGTACAGTACTGTAAATCTATAGATTAATCAGGAAAACGTTGAAGTGTCGCATGTCAATCTAAACGTCAGCTGCTTAAACGTCATATAGTTAATTAAATGCAGTCATCATATATTAGATGCACATTTTTCAAATCATATATTAGATGCCAGGGACTGCATATACTGTATTAGATGCAGTCCCTGGCATCTAATATATGATTTGAAAAATGTGCACACAATTACTGTACCTTATCATTTTTAAATCTTTTTTATAAACAAAAATGATTTGGTTTATACAGATGTTACCACTTTCAATTTACAACTTTGATTCTTTGTAGTATCTAGTTACTGCAATGCCAAAAAGTAGATCAGGACCAAACCTAAGTACTGTATATACACTGTGCCGTTAATTTAAGGTCTGTATACATTTGTTATATTGCATACACATGTAACACAATTAAGGTAAGGTGCCCCCAATTAAATTCGATTTGGATGGCTCCATTTGAAACAGTTCTCCGACGTTCAAAGATGAAGGAAACTTCTATAAACTTCACAACTGGGTCAGTAAAATGATGAAACATGGTATTTAAGTGAATAAGAGTATTTTATTTTTCCTAGGCAAGTTCTGAGTCATACAGAATTGAGCGAGACACTTTTGGAGAGCTGAAAGTGCCAAGTGACAAATACTATGGAGCTCAGACTGTCAGGTCTACTATGAACTTCAAGATTGGTGGAGTAACAGAGCGAATGCCAGTAAGTATATACACAGTATAAAATGATTCCACTGACAGATCCTTTCAGAAGTTTTTGATCTCCTGGAGATTTCAACCTATTTATTGATACATCTATCCAACCATTGTCTAACTGCTTCTTCCAATTCAGGGTTGTGACGAGCAATGAGCACAAGGCAGGGTACACACTGGATGGGATGGCAGTCCATTGCAGGGCACACAAAGACACAGACTCAGACACACACACTCACACCAGGGCCAATTTTCCCAGAAGCCAATCAACCTATCAGTATGTCTTTGGACAGTGGAATGCTCTATTACAATTTAACATTTTAGTTTTTGAGCACACTGGCTGGCATGATGAAAATCTTCATTTTATGTTTTTCTCAGTAAAGCATGGTACTTTCTGACACACCATGTATCCCTTCTAATGAGAAAAATGTTTTATTTACAAAACTAGTAATCTTTTAAATGTGATATGATCGATTATCTATGCATCTTATGTGTATGGAAGTTTGTGTGTAGTTTATGTATTAAAAACTGAAATCTTTTAAACTTTTTTAGAACTTCAGCAAAGTTAAAACAAACACTGTGGTAAGGTTGCACTAGGTCATATTTCTTCATAAAATGGATATACAGGAAGGAAGATGAGAAAAGATGTTTCTTTGAAAAGCTTCAGTGTGTATCTCAGCTCTTATTATGTATATATAGCCTCATCTCATCTGAACAAGCGTAGTACAGAAATTGATTGAACGGTTGCGTTTCAGATTCAGGTCATCAGGGCCTTCGGCATCCTGAAGAGAGCTGCTGCAGAAGTGAACAAGGACTATGGCTTGGACCCCAAGATTGCCAGTGCCATCATCAAAGTGGCCGATGAGGTACCTGACAGAAATATCATCGACTGTTTCTCTTAACTCATTTTTAAGAGTCATTCCTTCGCAATCGGTGCAACCCGTGGCATGGTTACACCCGGTGTTGTTTTATAGGTGTGTGGGGCAAGGGGGAGACTTGGTTAAAATGAAAGTTTGGCTAATTGCTTCGGTTCTCTGCACCGAACCCCTTGTGAATGTTGAGGCCCTGCTGTGCCTACAGCAACTACTGTTTGAACGAATGTTTCGAAGGTCACCGCTGGGAAGCTGGATGAGCACTTTCCTCTGGTGGTGTGGCAGACGGGCTCTGGGACCCAGACCAACATGAATGTGAATGAAGTCATCAGCAACCGAGCGATCGAGATACTGGGAGGGAAGCTGGGGAGCAAGGACCCCGTGCATCCTAATGACCACGTCAATAAAAGCCAGGTTTGCACTTCTGTTAACCCTTGAACACAGAGCACCACGGCCCTCATGTGAGAGTCTTTTGATGGCTTATTTTAATAGTTTTGCAGTCTCTCTCTCTCTAAATTCTGGATTCTGTTTGAATGACGATTTCGCAACTTTAAAGCGGCGTTTACAAATGGGTGTCATGTCCCGGATGTTTTGGTGGCTCACAGCGAGCTTGTGCCTGTATGTGGAACAGAGGGTGCTTCTAACGAATGAGAGCGTTTCCTGAGCTGGTGGTGTTGGTGTGGCTGCTCTTTGCAGAGCTCCAACGACACGTTCCCCACTGCCATGCACATCGCCGCCGCCAAGGAGGCCCACGAAGTTCTGCTGCCCGGGCTGCAGACTCTCCACGACGCGCTGGCAGCCAAAGCTGTGGAGTTCAAAGACATCATTAAAATTGGACGCACCCACACTCAGGATGCTGTACCCCTCTCACTCGGCCAGGTACTGTTGTTCTGATTCTTGTTGTATTAAACACGTTGTATTAAACTAATGGACAGTTAGGTAGTATAACAAAGATTTGAAAAGCACACTCCTGGAAACAGTTTAATTCACATTCATGGCTATGAAATTGGTTACTAGTACCCAGTGCTTTTATTCAACAGAAAAAAAGCATTTTATGTTAGCGGTGATAGGCTATAAATGACTTTATACATAATTGGACTATTCCACATCACCAGATTTTAGCATCTACTGTAATTCTGTTTTGAAGGAAAAGTTTTTTTTTAATTTATACTCTTAAATTCAGTATTATATGAAAAACAACTTCTGCAAAGGAAGAGGTAATATCAACTTGGATGCGTCGTAAGTGATGTTGGTTAAAATTGGTTGTTAGTCCAAAGGAATAGATGTGCTCCTAACCTGAAACCACTTGGAGGTTTGTGAGGAGTTTTTATTCACCTTTTCCCCGCTCTCTACAGGAGTTCAGTGGCTACGTGCAGCAGGTGAAATATGCCATTGAAAGGATTAAATCTGCCATGCCCAGAGTGTACGAGCTGGCAGCAGGTGGCACAGCAGTAGGCACTGGACTGAACACTCGCATTGGGTTTGCTGAGAAGGTGGCAGAAAGAGTTTCAGCTCTTACAGGTAAGTGAGTAGAGTGGAGTCCTTTTCTCCACCACTCGATACATTTTTAAGGCCATGAGGAGCACAGTTCAGTAACTGCCAGTGGGGAAATTGCTTGAGTAAAAATTGGCTGAAAGAATTTTGAAATGGTTCTATTAAAGGAAAAAGATTTGGTTTGTGATAGGGAAGGGAAATGTGCATAACGTCTGTAAACACCATTGTAGAGGCTACTGCAAGCAGAAAGGGGCTTACACTGTTTTTGCATTGATAGCACTGCGGGAAATAAAATGTGTACACATACTGTACCGACATCCATATGTTTCTTTCATGGGCTATATCTACCTTGATATCTTGCTCATTACTAAAATGGTTGTATGGTGCATAGTTAATATGTAGTGTTTAATGTGCTCACCTGTCCAGGGCTGAAAGGTTCAGAGATCCATCTCTTATAACAACAAAAATGGATTTAAATGAAGGGCCTAAATCATGGATGCAAAGACAAAATCATCCATCTGAAGACAGTATGTTACCAGATATTAAGGGGGAGACCAATATCAATGTGCTCAAATGATACACAATGCCTCCTACTGTTTTAGTGTACAATAAGCATTCACACATCCTTTCCTGGTAGCTTCTCTGGCTCTGGGAGCTCGTTATTATACGATCACAGAGCTCAGTTACATTTGGAAAGCATGCATCTTTCCTTCTGGCTCTGTCGCTATTGTTTAACTCTTCCACTTTTACACTATATATTAATTGATTTTTCTTGTGTCTCTTAGACTGGTTTTTAAAGCATATTAAGCATCCGTTAGTCCTGATGGGACTGGTACAAACGAAGGCGCCGTGCACGCACTGATAACCTGTCTCCTGTCCAGGGTTGCCGTTTGTGACCGCGCCCAATAAGTTTGAGGCGCTGGCAGCCCATGATGCACTGGTGGAGCTCAGCGGGGCGATGAACACTGTGGCCTGCAGTCTGATGAAGATCGCCAACGATATTCGCTTCCTGGGCTCTGGACCTCGGTCTGGCCTGGGGGAGCTCATCCTCCCGGAAAACGAACCTGGCAGCAGTATTATGCCAGGTATGCCGCCTTAACTAATACTTGTCCCTGTTTTACAGTACTGCATGAACCCGATCTAGGCTGCACATCCCATAAGAGTTTTTGCTCCTCTATATCTTGTTCTTTATAGTTTATGTAAGCTACGGTATATTGAGAACACAGGGTTAGTTAGCTCCTTATTTAAAGCAATAGGGACTTAGCACTTAAAAGCTTTTTGGATATGTAGCCCAAAATGTATTTCTGCATTTTCTCACTTTGAAAATGTCCAAATACACCAACATTAATACAAGTTTAATTTCTTTCTATTTTTTATTGTATGAGTATGGGTTTAGTATGAAAGACAACTTATTTTTTAACAAATTCAAATACTGTATGCCTTAGGATAGCAAATTCCATACATTTGTATAATATAATACAAAAACGTTTAGAGAAAATAAACATAAATCTATGTCCTTTGTCAGTCTCTAATAGTTCATATGTAAGGGGACTGTTGTGATCACAGTGTGCAGCTGTCAAGACCACTCTGCCAGTTGGGTCAGATTTCATCTGAGGTTTCATTTCCTTCTTGATCTCTCTTTAAAGACACACTCATTAGGGAAGCAGAGGGCAAGATGGTGGCTGATGTGCATTATCACAACCAGAGAGTGGTTACTTGAAAGATTTGGTTTATTTTATTGCATTATTCCTGAACCATGCTGTCATCAAAGGAAATATATCACCCAAACCTGCAACATATTATAATTTTATAATTCTACAATTCACTGCCACAGTAGTTTTAAATGATCAAGAAAATAATATTTTTTGTATTGGTTGTCTGTTATTGAAGTTACAGTTACAGGCCAGTAAATATGTGGCCACTAAATTGAAATTAATTAGTGTAAAATCTTATTTGAATATTTTACTTGATTCTTTAATAGACTTTCAGCTTGACTGCAAGTAATTAGTTCTGGAGAGGAAAAAAACAAACTGTTCACTTTACCTTGGAATCCAGTCACAAATTATTTTTATTTCTTTTTTTGGGAAATTGACAAGCTCTTAAATGACAAATGAGTCTCAGTGGAATGGATGTAACGTTGGTACATCACTGGCATACTTAATCACAGATTGTTACTGTTGTATTAGCTAAAGTCATTTTTGTATTAGCTCATTCATATTAAGCTGCCAACTCCATCGAAAGACTTTGAAATTAAAATCCTAAATACAGCCCCAGTGTAGTAGAATTGCTTTGTACTTAAAACATTTTGCTCATTCCTAGTGCTGGATATTCGCAGTTACTCAGGTTTTCTAGGCAACGTAAGGCATAAGGTCCTTAATAATTAAAAATGTGGATTCAGTTTTTATGAATTAGGTCAGCAAGGACCCATGTAGATTTAAAACATGGATTCTTCCCCATCCTCAAGGACCAAGAAAGGATAGTACAGCTGCAGGGCCTTGGAATTGCCCCAAGCCCATTACTGCACCATATTTCAGCGTTCAGTGGTGCAATTTCAGGGCATGAACCTTTGCTCCTCTCATTTTCAGGAAAAGTGAACCCAACACAGTGTGAGGCCATGACAATGGTAGCAGCTCAGGTGATGGGAAACCATGTTGCAGTTACGATAGGAGGCAGCAATGGGCACTTTGAGCTGAATGTTTTCAAACCTATGATGGTAAGTTAGGTCAGAAGACAGGCACATGAAATGGTTCTGCATGCTGTATCTGACCATTATTCGTCTTGTCACACCATTGGCTACCTTGTAGACAATACTATTCCGAAACTGCAGGTGATGAAATCTCAATGGCTGGGAACAATTTGAATATCTGCTTTGAAGAAATAAGTGTAAACATGTCTTTAATGTTAACTAATGTACCTTTTGATAAAATAAACAAATAATAGTACACAACGAAAGAGATTATGCTGTAAAGTATACAAATGAGTATAAACAGAATGATTAAATTATGAAGTTTTTAGAAAAATCTAACATTTAAAGCTGTTTATGTTTAATCATTTTGAAAAGTGTCTCTATAACAAGTCTCAGTGTGTGGAAACAACACTAGTGCCAGAAGTAAACACCTGAGACAGGTGTCATACTCAGTTCCTGGAGGGCCTAGTCCCTCTTGATTTGTGTGTCATCCCAGCTCTCAGCTACAGTATATACTTGAACTTTATTCTATTAATTAATTGTTTAGTTAACCGCATAATTGTAATACTTTTCAATGGGTGTTTAAGTTATAAGAACTTAAACATATGCATCTATGGAAATAGTTACATTTTTTAATTGACTTTTCAATTGAATGGTGTTTGGGAAGATTGGAACAAAAACCAGAAGACACTTAACACCTCCAAGACCTGAGTATGAGTCATTAAAGTGCGGACCAGTTGGCTTTAAAATTGTACTAGGAGAGGAGAGGAATAAAACTGAACAACTCTTTTGTGGTGATTTTCCTGTTTTTATTGAATATGCATTGTTTTTTATGTTTTAGAGATTTAGAGTTGGTGAAAACTGAACTCCAGAAGTACTTTCCTAAGGAGATTATAGATAATGCCAAAATGTCGACTTTTTTTAAAGATCTAGCGCAGAGCCTATTTTTTTTATTTGATAAATTATGAATGAACAGACTGAACTAATGAATCATAGCAAATGTGAAACTTGCACAGCTTGGAGAATTCTGTTTAGTTCCAGGCGATTCTGAATCATGATTAGCAATCTCTGTTCACAGATTAAAAATGTGCTGAACTCTGCAAAGCTGCTGGGAGATGCCTCTGTCTCCTTCACCGAGAATTGTGTTGTGGGGATTCAGGCAAACACAGAGAGGATCAACAAGCTGATGAGCGAGTCCCTGATGTTGGTGACAGCACTGAATCCACACATTGGTAAGATCATCGGTGCCAGTAGAGGGCAGTCACTCACAACTAACCCAGGCATGCCATACAGTACATGTAGAGCTGAATGGCAACTAGAAGGATATTACCTGTCTTTATTAAATGTCTGTATTATTACAGGTCTGCTCATTCTAGAATAAAATCCTTAACACCTAATTTATTAAATGTGCTGTACAGTAATTCTGCAGTTTGAAATGGTAATTGACACAAATGGGTCTGTTGGTTTTCTGTCACTTGGGAACTTAGATTTAGCTATTTAAATACACACAAGCTGTCATTGACTGGAAAGCTTACTGATTCATTATCAGTGGTGTTGTGATGAGGGAACTGTTCATAAGGTAACATTTATAAGATATAGATTTGAAACAAAACAAAACTTGTCTTAGGAATCCATTGCTAGGGCTTGTGTCCGTGATTTGTAGTGTCGGCACAGGCTGGAAGAGAGGTGAGAGGGGTGGAACACAGTGCCAATAAGTATTAATGCTGATTGATGGCTCTAATCAGACTTGCAAATAATTGAATGTCTGAGACAAGTCTGCCTGTTTTCCCACAACAGCTGTCTTCTTTCTGGGTGGTTGATGACGGATTGATTGTAGAACAGCTCTTAACGTGCTGGATGCTCTTTTGAGTGCCTGAATGTTACTGAAATAATGAAAAAGTGACCTGAAATTTGCATCTATGTATTAAATGCTTGCCCTGTTGAGGCTAAAGCATTAAAATAAGTATCTCCCTAGGAACCAACAGCTGTTCAAAGCCTGATGGCAGAGCAGGTTTATAATAATCAGATTGCTCTACTGGACACCTCGGCAGGCTAAATCTCTCATTTACTGGTCTCAGGTGATTCAAGGGGCTAAATTTGAATGGTTTGGGTATTATGTTCACAGATACATTGGCAGTCTGAATCACTCCTGCAGTGCTGTACTCTGCTGTCATCATGGAGCATTGCTTGTCAGACAGTAAATTGCTGAAGAAAAAGGATATATAGGACTTGTGTCAGAGTATACTAAAGCTACTATTGTAGTAATATTAAATACAAAACTGTATTTTGGTTCTTTATTGTATAGCAGCTGATGGATCCCTTTGATATTGGTTTGTACTTTATGGTGCTGCTGTAGGTTAAATGAAATGGCAGGTCACCATTGACAGAATTGAAAATTGACTTGTGAACTCAACAGTATAATCTGAACATGTCAATAAAAAAGTCAATATTTTTAAAATGGTCTTTTCATGGCCTTGTGCAGCTTAGGACAAATGTACCTTGTACAGTACCTTGATGAAATAAAAATAAACCCAGATATGACAGGAAATTGAATTAAAATCTTGATAATGGTAATCGGCAGTAAAACTGCTTTACACATTTTTTTCACTAAGTATTTTGTATTAAATGCAAAACTTCTCTTGTATATACAACATACAGTTTAATACGAATCACATGTCTTTGTTTATTACTGACTGAGAATATGCATATTGTGTTATGGTTAGAACTTGGCTACTTTGATGTCTGCCCAATTATATTAATTAATACAAAGATGTGATCACAAAACAGACTCCTGGCAGAGTAAGTTCTTTTAAAACTGGGCAACTTTTGGTTGAATAATCTGTACCTTGTTCTTGTCAAATTAGTCCTAGCCTTTCAGTACAATAGGACCTTCTTCAAGTGTGCTTTGAAGATAAATCTCATTTGCAGTCCTTATTTCTATTGTCCTAAGGTATCTTTAGTCTTTCAGTTTAGAGAAATACCTTCCATTTTTGTTGTTTTATAATTAGGATGTGATTTCTGTACTATGCATAGTGTCATTTAATAATAATAAAATGTAGTAATAGGCCTCAAAAGCTAGTGATGTGCATAGTTATAATTGGAATATGCACAACCTCTAATACAGCAATACAAGCTGTACATCTCCAACACATGTTGTGCGCCAGTTTTCCGGTGATGTCTTGTGGGATTGAGTCCCACTGCTTTTGCAGAGCCTGGACAAGCATGTGCCCGTTGACTGGTGTCTGTCTGGTCTCGGGACAATTCTCTCATCTTGCAAGAATGCCGTTGTTACTCAGAACGTTGTCATGTTAGAGCCTGAAGGTCCCAGGGCTTGAGAAGGATAAGGCTGTGAAGTGGCTGATGGCAGCCCAACTGCAAGCTGTAGTGTGGCAACAAAACGCTCCAGCCCAGACAATCACACTTGGAGCTCCCCATCAAATTGTCTGTTGTACACAACAAAGAGCATATCATTGCTTACATCTGCACCACACCCTCTAACATCCATCAAGGCAGCCTACGCAAAACCTTGATTAAAAAGGACTGGGCTCCACTGTCCGTGAGTCCACATGTGGCAGCTAAATTTAGCCTCCAACGTACCAGTGACCCAAAGGCATTGTTGTCTTGATGGGACGGGCGTTTGTCTTTCTTTGTGATTTTTCCCAGGCTTGACATTCTAGAGGTTACATTGCCTCATCACCTTTGCCAAGTCAGCTCTCTCACTAATGAGGCGATGTAGCAGTATTGCATACAGTGCCACTCGAGTATGTCATGGTCATGAATAATCCATTAATCAAACCATGCCGAATCAATATTCAAAATCTGCATGCTTTATTTTGCAAGAAGCATACATGCATTAACACAGTGTCAACATTCTCTAGGTGCTCGGTGTATATTGCTCTTTTAATTTCAAATATTTTTATGTCTAGGATATGACAAGGCTGCTGCCATTGCGAAGACGGCTCATAAGGAAGGATCAACACTAAAAGAAGCTGCTGTCAAGCTTGGGTACCTTTCATCTGAACAATTTGATCAGTGGGTCAAGCCCCAGGACATGTTGGGCCCTAAGTAGTAATAGTCCAAAACAAATATTGCAATCATTTTTGTACAATAAAATCTTTTCGCCAGAAATTAATTATGTGCTGTTTGTAAATATATTTGTGAATTCTGGCTTGTATTACGTTATTTTCTTACTACTGTTATGTGCGTTATTCAAATTATTTTTCAGTACCTACAGTATCTCCCCCTTTTCTGTGTTGTGCCTTAAACATACTGTATGGGATGTAGGAAAGGAATATCACAACCAGTTGTAGTTCATTATTATTATTGCTGTTATTCTCCAAGTAGTTAAGAAACACAAAAAGATCACCCAGTTCCTATTGTTGTTAAATTGATCAAAAGAACCTTTCACATGGACTTAAATAGTCTTCCTGTGCCCTAGAGCGGAAAAGAAAAAAATACAGAAGACTAGGTCTGAAAAATCAGTTTCTCTGTAAAATATACCTTTGAGTAGAGGTAGGAAAACGTGATTAAAAAGTAAATTATTAAGTAGAAATTTTCCTTTTTCAAACAGTACCACATTATAATGCTTTTTGAACTATGACTATTGAAAGATTACTGCATTCTATGATTTAAGAGTAGTAATGGTTAATTATTTTACCCCCATGACAATAGTCTGTGTCACAGTTCTTCTTGTAAAATATTGTTCCTTTGTGCACTCTGGTTTTGCTGTTGTCAGTGGTGTGTATGATTAAAAGGTAGTGCTCAGGTTTGAATTAAACAGGTCACACTCCATCTCATTTGACAGAAAGTACAAAAATGACGCAGGGGGACACGAAAGATGCTTTTACTGTACATATTCTGTGACCTTGGCCACCTCTTATATTTCACCCTGGAATTCTGTTTTTACCTAAAAAATTGTGGGTGGGAAAAAAACATTTGACCAAAATGTGTGCATCCTTGTTCTTAAATCTACAAATCAAATATGGTGACCCACTTTAGAAGAGACGGTACAAGTGCAGTACAAGTACATCAAACATTTTGATCACAAATCCTTGTGTGAAGTGTTTTTAGGAGTAATATCTTTAGTTATTTTAATGTGACTAGTGATGAAGCACATCACCGTTTGTATCTGTGTGTATAATTATATTTTATGTTCATTTTATCAGATGGGAGTGTGTACAGTTTCCTGAGTGGTTTCACTTGAGTACAGCAGATCCTTCAGTAGGCAATTTCAGTTTAATCTTGCCGTACTTCTGACATTTTTATATTTTAGATAATTACCAAGTGAGTTTATAATACAGCAAACAAATGTGGCACTAAGTTACTATATATTAATATCAGGATATTGAGTAATTAGAGTAAATATTTGAAGTCTTGCAGCTGGCTCCAAGTTTATTTATTCCTTGAAATAATGTATCCAAAAGCAGGTTTTACCCAAAAAGTGCACTTTTTAGTGCTGCATAAATTAATTGAATCAGGAAAAATGTAATCTGTCCAAGATCATCAGTACTGGATTTTGCTCAAATTAATCTATCAAATTTCAATACATGACGTTCTTTCACATCCTTTACGTTTTTTGAAAATGCTGTAAATGTAAAACAGCACTGCTCTATGGTTACCTGTTGGTCATTTATGATTTTTCATAGCTTCTGGACAATTTTAGAAGCTTCTGAAAGTCACCTTGATGGTCACCGAGTATAAAAAGAGACTGCAAAGAAGCAGTTCATCCAGTATCATTAATCATGGTGCCTAATGTCAGAGTATTGTCAGAAGGTCACAGGCAAAATGTTGGGTGATAGCTACAAAAAAGTCAAAGGATGTCCAGCATTGTGCCAGCAGCCATATCACCCTGCAACTCACAACTGACAACCCACTGAAGCTCAGCAAGTGAGCCTGGTCGGTACCTGGATGGGAGACCTCCCGGGGAAAAAAAACTAACGTTGCTGCTGGAAGAGGTGTTAGTGGGGCTAATTCTTCAATAAACTGTCATTATCCGCGTGTTTGCATTTACAGGGGTCTTTTGCGCAAACATGAAGCGATAAGCCCGTCGAACGGCACAAACGACGAAACTCACCGCAATCGTTACTGCTGCGTCTGTGTCGCTGTAAGTAGCGTTTGTGCTGCTTTCTAATCACGCGACTATCTACAAGGAAGTTTACAGGTACCAACAAACTCGGTACTTGAACTCCTGATTGTGATGAAAACAATGGTAGGCAATTTGTTTTCCAAGTCTGTCTGGGCGGGTGGGGTGGATGTTTCAATATATTTCAATATTGCGCCTTCTTTTCCTGGCTGTGACGTCACTCCGAAGACGTACAAAACAGTAAATTTGCGACCACCAGATCTTTTAGTTGTGATCTTTTGATCAGTTGACCCCAGACTTGCAGCCTTTACGGGAATAAACAGTCTTATTTTAGGGAGGAGTTACTATGTTAGTTCATTGGGTTAGGCGTTTTCTTTTAATGTTTAACCATGTTCTCGAAAATGTATTGCTTGTGTACTCCTTTCATTGGTGAAGAGACAACAGTTTCCACATTACCGCTGGTACAACACGAGAGCCCATATTCACATTTTTAGGTATTAGTTAGGTTTAGGTATAAAATCGATATAATTTAACGATAAAAAACAAAATTGAACGCATGATAATAATAATATAATGATAATAGACTTTAAATTTATATTCATTTTTGAAGTACAAAGCAGAAGGTGTTTCCCCCATCTTAAATATACGATTAAAATTGTTCAAATACCATGTATTCATTACAGAAAGCAGCGGAGACAGTTATATTGCAAATAAAAAATGTATTTTGAAGAGTACGGGACATTGTGAATCAATAAAGACGTTAAATAAAATAAGCCGATGTAGTTATTTTGCAAATGAGTAAAGCATTTTAAAAATAGATTGTCAACAAGCCGATCCACCCGGTGCTGCTAAAGCACAGCTCCCAGACCCGTGATTGGCTCAATCCCCGAACAGCTCGGGCCGCGATTGGGTGAAGAGTGAGAATCGACACTCTGATTGGGTACAGCGCCACAGCGCAAGTTCTGTGTGTACCGTGTGTGCTGTGTGAGCACGCTGCATATACAGTAACAGTAACACATCCATTGGTTTCCAATTACTGATAATCTAAGAGTAGTCGCACTGAGGTCAAAACAGAATAGCAGTTTTGACCAATAGTCATGGCATCCACAGCGCGTTCACGACTCCGACAGCATGTCACGATAGGAGTGCGCGCATCACGATCACATCGCGATACCCATTGTGACTGGCGCATCACTGTCATGGCGCCACTGTCTCGACATTAAGTTCATATATCGCGATATAACCTAGCCTGACAAAACGCCCCCGCGCTCATGTCGCGACACGGAGTCGACATATCGCGATATGACAAACGCCCCCGCGCTCATGTCGCGACATGACATGTCCTATATCGCGACATGACATGCCCGGCCAAAATGCACACCCCCCATGTCGCGACATGAATCCCGCATATCGCGATATGACATACCCTGGCAAAACGCCCCCGCCCCCATGTCGCGATATGGAGTCGACATATCGCGATATGACAAACACCCCGTGCTCATGTCGCGACATGACATGTCCTATATCGCGACATGACATGCCCGGCCAAAATGCCCACCCCCTATGTCGTGACATGAAGTCCATATATCGCGATATGACATAAACTGTCGCACCCATGTCACAACATGAAGCCTGTATGTTGCGATAGTACAAACTCCATATATCGCGACACCTCCTATCTGGGTATATCATGTCCTGATATGAGACCTTTGTTGCAACAGTGGTGCCAGGGTGGCATGGAAGTTGGGCGCCAGATGTGATATACACTGCCGCGATATACATGCGATATACATGGGGTCCCTATCAGAACATGCTGCGGAGGTCTTGTCGCGATGCTATCTCACAATTACGCGTTTGGCAACAGCGTGTCAAGGTAGAGAAAGAAAAGGAAAACGTGCCTTTGAAAATAAAAACCATAGATCTTACAATCACGGTGATTTTACAGACATTACAACCACAGGTTTATGTCATAGATGGTTAACTTGTTGGCATGCGTCATGTCTTAGTATTATTCACATCTAAGGAGGCTCATGTTTATGGATATTGATTGTCTTTAAAATGTTAAGGGTACGAGCTAAACTAACAGAGCGCTTGAATTCGGCAGACGGGGTCACTGGAGGTCAAAGGCGCCGTGCATGGTCACGTGATCACCGGAAAAACAAGGTGCTATATCTCGGGAGCGAAAGCAATATAAGCGCTACTTTCAACGACACAAACCGGCACAGACGTAGCACTAACGAATGAGGTAGGTTTAATCTTTTTTGCTATCTGTAGGCGGGGCAACGTCACGGAGCTTTTACCTTGCCTTTAAATATTCAGCGGACTTGAGCATAACATACCTGAAGAAGGTGCACGCACGTATGGGTTTCAGAGATTGGAGTAAATGCATCGCCCCAAGGGTAACATCGAGTGAGGCGCCATGAGAATAAAAACTGCGAAGGTATTAAAATATTAAGTTCTGGAGATATTGTTTGATACTTCATGATGCTTTTAAACTTGTATGAAACCCATGAAATTAGTATTATATTTTCGATGCCAAAAGACACCTGTTTTGGAAATTTTTGACTTCCCACAAGACTTGACACTGAATTGTTATAGTCGCATTACAGTGCTAACCAATTCATCTACCTTTAATTGCAAGAATGGTCTGCTAATAAAAGCGTCAAATAAATACTTTGGATGTGTTTTAAAAATACTGCAGGGCATTTAGAGGCGATCTGAATAGTTATCTGTAAAATGCACACTTGCATCTATCCGTCAATATTATCTTAATGTTACTCACGCATTCCAAAACTTGTAATTTGTTTACAGGAGACTTTTTGAACATCTTCGTGCTTAACTCCTACAGGTCGAGCATGTATCGAGCTTCTACAAGCAAACGCGTGCACTGCCCCTTGCGGTCCAGAAACACTTGTATTCGGGAAGCCAGGCTGTGCTCTTTAAAACCCAAGATGCCTGTAGCATCTCATGTCTCTTATTTGTTTCGGGACTGGTCTGGCCATCTATAGGCGTAGATATATGCATTTGTTTTGCCATGTTGGCTAATAAAGCAAAAGGCTAGCGCTAGATAGTTCAACAACAAAAGTATTTCAGAATAATTTATCAGGACCTCAATTTTAGGTAAAATATTTAGGAGTAAACAATGCCTCCAAGGCTATCTCAGATTCGACTCATCAACCTGCCTGCAACAGATAGCAAAGTTTGGTACAGAATCAAAATCTATAACCTTTGCAATACCCTGTCCAGTGAGCTATTCACCCATCTGATTATCTATTTGTACAAGGTGTTTACTGTATATTTCAGGATATGAACAAACAACAATGCTCAACCGTTATTGAATTCATAAGGCTATTGCAATGAAGTAGTGTGTATTTGTAACAGATTTCACAGCGTGTAAGAGGAAACTGTTAGGGTGAAATAACTCCCTGGGATTTTCAGAAGCAGGAAATTTCCCTTCTTCCCTAGCTGAGAATGAGTCACATTGTCACATTGGTGCCACGACTTGGTTAATTTGGAGGGCAATCATGTAACAGGTCCCACAGTGCGTAAAATGAGTCTGCCTTTGGATGACATCCCAGACATCCTCTGTGCTGATTGGCTAGCCTTTTCACATAAGAGAGTTCTGTGTGGTTCTGGCTGGAAGATACCTTAGAGACAGCAATCACATCATGGCTGGGGATGAGTCAAATTCACCATGCATTTGTTACAATTCCTAAATTTCCATTTTGGTCGAAAATGTAAAAGACAAATTGTGAGCTGCTGTTTTCACATTACAGTTGGCTGGTCTGGCCTGGAGACTAGTTATTGCAGCTAAAGGGGGTTCCACATGTTACTGAATCATTGTGTGCACTTACATTGTCACACAAGGCTACTGAATGTTGGCTGATTTTTTTGTTAATAAATAATGACCACACACATGAGTAAAAGTTGTGTGTGTTATCTGTCACATGAGGGTTAGGTGTATCAGCTGTTATCTGTTAGCTACTGTCTTAAAAGGGTGTACTTTTTTCACATTACTGTATAACTATTTAAGATCTCAGTATAATTTATGTGGTCAAAGCTTATTTGTAAGGTAGATTTACTTAGATGAGAAAATATTGTTTCTTTATGGACAGCATGGATGGTGCAGTGGTTAGCATTGCTGCCTTGCAGTACTGGGGCCGTGGTTTCATTTGCAGTCCTGGGTTGCTATCTCTGTGGAGTTTGTATGTCTTCTCCTTGTTCAAATGGGTTTCCTCTGGCTGCTCCAGTTTCCTCCCACAGTCCAAAGACATACTGGTAGGTTAACTGGCTCCTGGGAAAACTGGCTTTGGTGTGTGTGTGTGCCTTGTGATGAACTGGTCTGGTGTTCCCTGCCTTGCGCCTGTTGCTTAGAGAGACAGGCTTTGGCTCCCCTGCCACTCTGGGTGGTTGGATAATTTTATTTATTGAAGTACATGTATTGAATTTATTGGACCCCTTTAAGGGTATGAGAATTGAAGAAACACCAGACCAGTCTAGCAGGAGAGTTACGCCACATGCTACAAAGGTAAAGGTGTTTTTGCTGCAGGACATAACTAAATTGCTAATGTTTGATCCAGAGAATCTTTATTCATTAGAGGAAAAGGGTAGTTGACACTAATACATGGTAATGAACTTTTCCAGTTACCATGGATACAGTTTGCCCTTAAAAATAACATTTATTTCTACTGTACACGGTATTCAGCATGAGCCCTCATCTAGATTTAAGAACACCAGCTGCATATTCCTATATTAATGAGGACATCAGCACAGAGTCTACAGTATATTTTTCTCAGAAGAGAACAGTACTCTGGAATTTATTTCAACTCAGTTTGACAGCTTCGGAGAGTTGGTTAGATTCAGCACGTTCAAGTGTTCTGGATGGGAAGAGTGGAAGAGAGGTCTGTAGTTTTGAAGGACAGAGGGATCTAATGACTGTTTCTTAAGGGGGTGTGAGACAGGTACCTGACTGACAGATGTGGGAAAAAGACAAGTGAGCACTGAGAGGAAATGAATGGGAGCAGGTCCGAGGAGACGGAGCAGAGGAGTGGGCATAGAAAACAAGTCCTGAGATATTAACCCCACAGAGTGAGATGATGGAGGTTGGGTTGTTGAACAAGCCTTGGCTGAGTAAACTGGATGCAGACGGTGACCATGTTCTCCTCAAAAAAGTCTGCAAAGTCATCTGCCGCACTTAATCTAATTCACATTGGTGAAGATGAGATTTTTACATCTATCCATCCAATTTCTAACCTCGATTCAGGGGTTCCTTTCTAAAGGAATTTATACAATACATGAAGTAAAATTAGTGGTACTACCGCATCAAATTCTTTTTCTTTACATATAATGCTCTTTTGAAAGGTTGCAGCCTTTTGAGGAACATAAGGTACCCACAGTGCCACTGCAGCACGCAGTGACTGTTTCTGCCCTCCGGGTTTTGATCAGCCATCATCTAGAGATGTGGCAGGAACTGGGGAGGGGGGAGTTCCCAAAGGGCAACATATGCTGTCCCCACTGCGCAAGAGGAAACATTTCACATTCACTTTAACTAGATTCTCCTAAGACACAGAGACGTGCTCCCAGTAGTAAAGAGCTTTGTTTCCACCCGGCTCTTTCAGTTGCGCTCACAAGTTATAGGTCCTTCCCAAGTCAGCCTTCACATTCTGAATTTCAAAGTCAGGGTGGCCAACTATTGGAAAATTCTGTCTTGACCGCAGTGATAAGCTGGTTCTAGAGTGAAGATTAAAAACACAAGCTTTCTCTTTCACACAAGACCTTTTACCTGTGAGTAAAAGGTAGTAGTAGTAGTTGTAGCAGTAGTAGCAGCAGCAGCAGCAGCAGTAGTGTTCAGGGCTTGAGGTGGCATAATGCCAAGTGTAATGACATGCTCTGATTCAGACACCATAAACAATATCAAAATATTAATCTGCTTAAAGCAAAACAATATAAATATGAAATTGATGCGATTTTTTCAGGCATCTTGACAGGCGTTTGTGTATGCCACTCCTCAGATTGCGCTAGTTTCTCTTCATGGATGACAGTGTGTTGTGAATTGGGCTCGTATTTAGATCGGTTCCATAACAGAATACTTATCTTTGTTAAATGTATCACTGAAAGCTGTTGCATATGGTATTGTACACAGCAGTAACATTAAACGACCATTTCAATCCCAGGGAGCAGTCTGAGCTTTATAGGTACAGTGCTTGCTTTAGCCTATGCAGTAGTTAAACAGAGACAATGTAAATATGATATTTTGATCTTGTGTCAAAATAACTCTAACAACAGACATAACCCTCTGAGTGCTTAATCCTCAGCAGTAAAAGTAACAAACTACCTGTCAAAACATTATAAAATATTCATAAGCAATAATGTGTTTTGCAAGCAGGATTTTAATCTGATTCTGAAGAGCTTTGGCTCATTCTCGATTCCCCTACGCTCTACAGGAGAATCCACTGCATCCTGTGTATTTACAGGGACGCGTTCATTTGAAACAGTGCTGCACTGCACTCAGAGGGTCACTCCTAGCCACTTATTCAGACACTGAGGTTTATATAACAAAGCAATGAAGACAGGCATGTTGAAACACAACTAGCAAAGAGCATTGTGCTGGAACCTGTTTTTCTTAGATCCTCCTTTTGAGTTTGCAGCTATGGGACCAGAAACCTTTCAAGTAAGACAGTGAAAACAAAATGAGAAATGAAAAAAAAACAAATAATTAACTCCCCTAGGAATAAATTGTAAGAAGAGAAACCTCGGGGTTCCTCGTCTAAGAAACTCTAATTAATAATAAATCAGATGTTAATGTTTTTAAAGTTATTTTATAAGAATCAGGGACTTGTTTCGTATAAAGCTGTGTCTTGATGGGTCCATACAGTATGTCACCTTTTTATTTTGTGAACTCAGTTGTGCCCAAAGCAAAACAGACCCTTAAGATACAGGATAATTGTGCTTCCCGAAGGATGCTCCAATTTTTCCTCCAGTTGTAAACAGTACTTACAGAATCGGATGATACTAATAATTTTTGATACCTCTGGCTGCATCTTGGTGCAACCTCACTGTGAATTCTATTGGACATTTTTACATTTCTTTCTGGAAATAACATTGTTTTCAGTTGAATATGCAGCCAAGTTATAATGATCAATTCTCTAGTTGTAGGTGGAAGATCCCATGGGTGTTACTCAAGTGGCCTGTTTAACTGCATTAATTAGGCACTGGAACACCGCAGAATATCTTGTAAAGGCACAGACCTTGAATTTAGAGCAGTTGTATAAAAACCCAGCACAGTCTGTCAAATGTCCATTTGGTTTGGTACTACAGTTATGTAAAATATCTCAAAACATAATTAAAATGTTAAAACTATTGCTAAATTTAAATCAAGACAAAATCTAGACTTTGTGTATTAGAAACTGGACCCATAACTTTATCAAATGAGTGAATTAGTTATATTTTAAGAGCATCAATACGTATCCTAGTATATGGTACATTACACATGACTGTAAGACACTGTGATATACTAAAGCCTGAATATTAAAAGCCTGAGTAGAGATTATGTTGCTTCACTTTTTCTTTGCATTAAAAACCACCACCAGGAAAGCACACAGTTCCTGCTTGGAATAAGCCAAGCATTACAATGGAGTCTTCAGCTATTCACCACTCCAGAATTTCAGCTGAATGGATTTACACAGAAATGAGCTTTAAGCATTTTCTTTTTCCTTTGAGAAAGCCAAGAGAAAAAGAAAAAAAATAAGCAGTAGAGTTTATTTTTTTCCTCCTGTTTTGTGTCTTTTGATTACACCACTCAGAATGGATTGTTCATACAAGTGCAAATGGGCTGTTTTGGTCTGGCAGTGAGGAAAACCCTTTTGTCAAAGGCATCTCCACAGTGGATCGAATGGATTTTAAACAGACCTGCTTGTGTAAATAGTCTCACATTACTGCATTTGCTATGCATTCAAAACACAATGACCCTTTCTCACAGTAAGGTGCATAAAAGGCATAAAGAGCAGGAAGACAGGATTTTACATTTTTGCATTCTGAAAAGGCTAATTAGGCCCCTGGTGGTATTTAGTGCATCTGCTGTAGCAAGGCTTGCCTTTACAGTATGTATCTGAATCCAGATATTCCTAAAACCTGGTTCTGGGTTCACGTCCATAGCTGTTTCATCCTTTAGAAAGTCGCGGGGAGCTGAAGCCTAACCCAGCCAACACAGGGGGAAAGATGAACTGTCAGGACAGGATGCAATGCATAACTGAGCACACACACACAAGTACACAAGGGCAATATAGAGACACCAATTAACCAAGCCAGCATGTTTCTAGAAAGTGAGAGGAACAAGAGAGCCCCTGGAGAAAACTTATGCAAACTCTGAGTGAACATTTTAACTTAGGAAGAATATGAAAACTCCATTAAAGGGCTCTCCAGCCTGGATCCGAACCCAGGATCCAAGTGATGTGGAGCAGCATCAGGACAAGAATCCATGCCCTTAACACTGCAAATGAAATAAAAGCTAGCCAGCTACCTTCTGATATCATACTCTGCAACAGAGATTATACTAACAATTCATCACTAGGAAATTCCATGAGCTTGAGATACGGTTTTTGGCAATTTCATGTTTAGAAAAGTGATTGGCAGAATATAGAATTTTGCAGTGACATTAAAAATCACAGTAGTACAAAAGCTCTTGAAACAGCACAGCGAAAGTCTGTTTTTACAAGTGCCAAGGCATGAAAAGTTTGTCATTTCGGTGCTAAGTTAAGAATCAGAGAGTGGGTAGGTGGTATTTTTCTCCAAAACAAAATGCAGAAGGAAGAGCCAAACACAATCAGGCATTACAAACTACAGTTTTTTTCCCACCCATTTATAGGCATTCTCATAAAAGTATGTGTAAAGCTTCAAATTTGTGAACAAATTGTGTAGGTAACCACCTCAATTAAATATTCACAAATGTTTTCAATAATTTTAGAACATAACGCACCTCAAAATCTCAAACATATTTTAGCTGTAAACTTTTTACCCCCTTGTTGTTTGCAAAGGTTGTGTGGAGCCTTGTTCAAAACTGTAAGCTCTTCTACTGTTTAGTTATCCAAGTAATTGAATGAATGGACATCACAATTAAAGGTATTTTTGGTAATTTTCCATAATTAAAAAATATGTGGATCTTAAGCTGGCTAAATATAATGTAAGACTGTAAACTTTATTATATGATGTTCAGTCAGGAGTAAGTGCAGAATAGTTATATTAAGTGGTACCATTATGCAGACAGAGCTACCGTATATATGTAAAGCACTCAACTAAATTTCAATAACTAAAATAGACAAGTTGTACAATACACTACAGTGGGATTCTGTAGTGCAAGACAGCAAAATTGGAATTGCAAAAAGCTTTTTAAGAAGCCAATCTGGAACAAATTGCCACTAAATATATGAAAATGAATTCAATTAATGCAAATCTGTCTTTGTAGAATCAAAGAGAGAGAAACACTAGACATGAATTGTGTTTTACTGGGTTGGAAAAGACAATCTACACAAATTCTAAGACAAAATAGGTGTTTGATATAATGCATTCTTTTTTATTACAATTCGTTAATAAGATAGTAATTTCCCTGTAATTACGGAGCAAAAATAAAATATGTTGGTCACATAAGATAGGCATTAATGCTATTTTTTAAACATACTTCACGTTCATTTTAGACCTAAGTCAGATTTGTAGGTTCAAAGAAAAGATCAAATGATTGTTTAACTGATCTCTTCATCATAAACAAGAAATATATCGGTGTCAGAGGACATTTTGGAGGTTAAGAAATGAATGCAATGAAGGCGTAAATGTTTGCAAAACAGGAGCTGGCAACCTTAAAAAGGATAATGAAGTTAAAGAGTGTTCTAGAATTTTAATACACCCTGTTACAACTATAATGACTGAGGGCAGGTGCTTGAAGGACATGGGTTGTCTGTATGTCAGATTTCACTCTCTTCACCTTCTTTTTCTGTTTCTAATGTGTTAGACAGTTTTACCATTGTGACTCTGAAATGATGACAGCTTTACTGTTTTCTTCTTCATTGTCACAAGTGTGCACAACACCCTGCCTTCTCTGGAGCTTTGTCTTCTGAGAAAATCCAGGATACAGTACATGACATGGCTGAGATAACCATGAAGTGACTCTTTACACTGACTGGGATACAAAGTACCAAAGCATAACATTATTAGTATTATTCGGATAACTTTTTTGCATTGACAAGGCCTGAAACCATAGTATTTAAAAATGATATATGATTATAAGCATTATAACTATTATTAACAATAAAAGTTAGTCACTCTGAGCCCATGTTGGATTAAATGGTTATTGAACATGGGTGAATGATGGATGGAATACAAGTTAGCAATGATGACCATGTAAAGGTGATTGATATTGAATTGTTTTCCCTTAATTCCCTAAAATAAATGTTAAAAAATAGGTCTAGCTGCTGTTTACAAGATGAGATATCTTTAGCATATCTTTTTACTGACAGTAAAAAAAATTGTCCGATTTTTTTTTATCCTTAAAGTGAAGGTCACGCAATAAGTAATTCACAGTAAACTGCCCAGAATCAAGGTAAAATTACATTGAACACTCAAAAGAAAAAAAAATATGTGGATTGAAAACACTTTTAAAACACGTATTTTATTTCATGTTTAATGAGCTATTCAGTCACAATAATCTGTCTTTTTGGCACTAAGGCTATAGATGAACTTGCATTCTTTCAAGGGCAGTGTGAAAGCTTTGCAGAGCCAGAATGTCTTTCACCAGCTGTGAAGTTCTGGCCGTGAATGCAAAATACTCAGAAAACATAGTGACAATGCAGCAGCAGGAGGGGAAGAGATCTGGACCTTGTTTCTTGTAAACTTTCATTTCTGATTTAGAAAAAACATCCAGAGTCATTATGAATCAGTGTGAAAGAGTAAGTAGCATTTTCCTCAATTATTGAGAAAAGTACTTTATTGTACAGTACTTTAGAAAATATCAAATTAATAATATCTGTTTGTAAAAACTAAAGGGACAAAGCTTTAAACCTGCTCTTATGTGATGTAGAGATGTAAATTCAGTAGAGCTTGCATTGACATATAATTGGTCGAACTAGACTGACACTTTTTTTAATAAAAGTTATTAAAGAAATAAATCACCAGATTTGATTGCTTGCAGTCAAACATTTTGATAGAAGGCCATAAAATGTGAATGATACTGTGTTCTGTCACATGGTAAATAAATGGACGTTAAGCATCTCTTTTGAAGAACGTCCAATTAACACAAATGTGATTCATGTTTGTGCAAAGAGTGAACTGTAAGGAAGGCAGAAAGAAGTAATCCAGCCTTTCTGAAAAGGGCAGTTGAAATGGAATTAATTAGTATTGCATATTGCATCTAACTAAGCATTCAAACACTATGCGTTTGTAAGTACATACACACAGCACAGAATGCAATACTTGGGCTATAATTATATTCAGCTTTTGCTGGGAATTATGATTTCGAACAAAAAAGAAAATCATGAAAATTATATAATGTGCCATTTATTGGGTGTCTGATCCTGTTAATATACAGTTTAATCCATGGAAAATTGTGTATCATAAAAGAATATACATAAAGTCACTTTTGGATTTCAATAAGATTCTAATCCTAATAACTGAAATCATCCCCAAAAGATTTGCCTTTTTTATTATCCAAAACACAGACACTTTAAATAAAGGAAATGTGTTTGTGCATGTGCATTACCATTTATCTATGCTCTGAGGCTCAATGCCACATTAACTGCCTGTACATCATACTAACCTGATTCAGTGCATGTTGTTGTGGAAACGGACTTCAGTAAGTTAGCTACTATTGCTCTCTGCAGCCACTTCTTATGGCAAATGTGCTACTTTTATCATATCTTTAGATATTGCAAAGCTGAACCTTCTTTTCATGAGTAGTTCAAGACCCTGCAGTGCTCAGCATGCTACAAGAGAGGCCGTTACAGAGGTGATGCCCTGAGATCTTGAAGGGGGTGTTTGAACAAAGGTTCTTAAATAGCTTGTTTTTTTTTCAGGAAATCAAAAAAAATATATACAATATTTTTCAATACAATGTTCTTCTGTAATCAATAGTTTACTCAAAACCTCAGTCAGCGTTCTCAAACATTCTAACAATTCTGAACACTATTAATACCGCTAAGGTTGGGTGCGAAGAAACTTAGCGATTGTTAATGTGGTTCACTTTTCGCGTTGATTTGAATCTTCAAAAACTTGATCACAGCTCAGGCTAAGCCTTACATGAGCGCCCAATATAAAGTCCAGTTGTAGCCAGTCCAATTACATTTACCAATAATATTTAACTGACTTGTGGCAAGGGGTTCCTCATCATTAAGACTATTTATAACTCTTTACACCTAACACACATGTTTTTTTTTACATGTGTATAACAGGATTAACTTGGATAAAAAATAAACCTGTAGCAGAACAATTGTGTTTTTACATAAAGAAGGAAAAATGGAAAGCAGCCGAGCAATGCAAAACACCTGACTCATGCATAGCAGTGTATGCAGTGTACATTTATTAGTTCTTATTTATATTCAAAACAATTACTGTACAGTTGCCAACGAGTACTTGTAATATACAGTAACTGCTGCGGAATTAAAAACAAAACGATATTTCGTCAGCAAAAACAATGCGTGCAACTTGAAGATGTATCCACATTTAAACGACAGCGTTGAAGATGAGTAAAAAAAAAAAATAACGCGGCTAATATGCTACATCTCTTTCCCGAATAAACCCAACTGACCGTGCGGTCACTCAGTTGCCTAGGCGCTAGGGACATTTGACGTTTGATTCCCCGCACGTGATTGGTCATAGGTCGAGGCGCGTTCACGCACTAAGCTGTGGGTGCCGCGCACCACCGCTCTTCAGCATCGTTCTGAGGGGAAGGGAGAAAGAGAGAGTGGGTCTGCATCTGGCGCACGATTCTCATCGTTTCCAATGAATTATTATCACATTCCTACGCCTGCCAGCTGACAAACTGCACAGCGAGTTGTCGAAGGAAAAGGGGATTTTTATTTGCGGTCTTGTGCTTGCCCGAGGTAAATCAGAACCGTGCCGCCGTCGGTATTGACTTTGCCTTCATTCTGTGGAGAATGCGATGGATTGGTAGGGCGCTGCGGAGCTCTCAGTAGCTGTCTCTGGTCCTGAAATTGCATTCGTGCATCGCTGTGTCCATAGCACACTGCCATTTGTTGTAGAAACATTATTGCAGTGTACTGTTTAGAGAGAAGGTGGTCCGTTCACGGTATACGGTTGCATGTCTTAATAGAAGACATCTGGAAGCCACTCGCCCGACGCTCGCGTATTTGCAAGCAAATTGGGAAATGACCGGTCTTCCGCTGCATCCACTATTTATGCTTTGAAAATGTTACTGTACACCGATGTTAAAGAATGCTTTGAAATGGCCGAAAGTATTTTTTTTTTAAATCGTGGCTGCTCTGCTGATCTTCTAAAATGTCACCTTCCAGGATAAAGTCACACGTCTGATCACGCATTCACTTGTGGTGCATGCATTTGAAATAAGCCTTAGATGCTACAGTATGTCGAGATGTTAGGATATTTGCAAACGCAATTAAATATCTTAAGTGTGTGAGATGTGTCATTTTCCAGTTTTTGTTGTGTTAGTGTAAAAGAGGCATTTCGCTGATAAAACTGGTAAAGCAAGTTTAATTTGTGGAAATCTATTCTGTAGCGGTCGTGAAGCCCGGTCTCGTATAGTAGAGTGTTGCTGCTGTTGAATTTGGATACTTGCCGTCCGCACTGGTATCTACAGTAGGTGCCTTATGATCTCCTAGCGAGGCGGTAAACGCCAGTCTCAAGCGGGTGGATCTTACCCTTTACTTCTAACAATATCAGAAGTGGCGGAGTTTACCCCCATTGAACTGCTGCTCTCACATGAATTGCACAGGCGCTGCCAGCGGGTAACAAACGGTCTTTTCTACATTTGTACGTGGTTCCAGCTGCAATCGTCAAAATACTGGCTGCTGATCGGACTGGGTCATGGCGCAGGCAAATAACCACGGGCAAAGCAACCACGGCGTAGCGGATGAATCTCCTAACATGCTCGTCTACAGAAAGGTAAGGCGCGCAGTGATCAGCGATGCCCGATGTGCGGTGTTCCTGATTGAGTGATGTGATTACTCATAGACAAGGGAGAGAAAATGTGTGCTCTGGCCTAATTGTCTCTGCTGTTTCATAATAAAAAATAAATGTTTTTTTTAAAACTGCCGAGATATAAATGTAGTGTGCTTACCAGCGTCTTGAACTTTCAGTCAGCAAAATGTTGTATTAAGAATGTAATGCAATGCGTAAGAATTGCAGACCACTCCTACCTTTTATTTGGATGTAAATGTTAATTTTCAAACGATTACATTGTTTTGGGCGAAACGCAATAGAGGAGAAGAAGTCGTTTTATTTCATAATAAAACAATATGGAATATGCATCATACATAGATTGATTATTATAATATGATTGCATAAAAGTAGTAGGTTATGCCTTTAGATTTCAGGATAACTTTCTACCAGCGAAGTAATTGTAAACGCTGATACCAAAATCAGACAAAGATGTGTTTGCCTTGCTTATTAAATTAATGTTTGATTTGACTTCATGCTGTATCTGACCAGTTTTGCGATGTGTATAGAGGAATGCTGTTTTATTGTTAAGGGTTTTCTGTTCCATTTATGTTTATTTACAAATCATGGCTATGATCATTTCAATTATATGATCGTCCTAATTCCAGCACTGGCTGAAAGTTACATCTTGTTATTATAGGATGGAAAGGGATGTACCAGGATCCCCAGCCTAAGAAAATTATCTGTGGAGCTCCCTTAGCTCTATAAAATAAGGGACCAAGGAACAATATTACTTGAAGCTGTTTGACCCCTCCTGCCTTCATAGGTTTATTAAGAAAAATGTCTTAGCTTTGAGTTAACCCCTTGCTCTCTATTTCCCTTACAACCCTGCCCCCAAACACCACAGTTCAAGGGTTTGCTCTGCATTCCAGATTTCGTTCCAGGTAGAATTGCTCTTGTAATATCCAACTGAAAAAGGAGGAACAGTGTGCGAAGAGGAAGAATAGTTTGCATTTGCTACTTGGAAAAAAAAACACCAGTAGATTTACTGTAGCTGTGTGCGTGTTATGTACAGTAACTGTATCAGCCCTTGGGAGAGCTCAGGGTAGGTACTGTAGATTGTAATTAATATCGATGTCTGCACTTAGGAATGTGCGCTGTAGGTTCCTAAAGGAACCGCAGAGGAAACAAGATCTCTGTGCTTGTGTAGTGTGCCATGCAGTTCTGTTAAATGCATGGATTCTTCTTTCTGAACAATGAAGGTGTGTAGTACACTATTGTAAGTGCCCAACAGCAATAACAAATCGGTATACATGCAATGCAGTTTTACATTCATTTTAATTAACATTTTTAAGTTTTCAGTTCCTCCCATTAATTGAACACTGAATTGTGGGCACCTCCTTTACACTTTTCGAATTGGTTTAGTCATGTGGAATTTAGGGCAGGGTGGTGAGGTGGTGGTTAGCTCTGTTGCGTCACATCCTTGAGGTCAGGGAACAGTCACTGCCTGGTGCGGCCTGTGTGGGATTTGCCTGTTCTTCACATATCCATGGGGGTTTTGGTGCGCTCTCCAGTTTCCTTCGGCCTTCCAGAGGAGTGCTGGCCGGGCTAAGGTGGCTGGGAAACAAAGAAAAAAAGTTAGATTTTTTTTTTACCAGATATCATTTTGAAACGACAAGGCTTGGGTTTCGAAAACATTACTTTTGAAAGACGCCATTTCCTGTCAGGCTTCGGAAATTGAGGTTGGCTGCTGTCTGCGTGAGCCGGTTTTTGCACAGCTGCTGGTGCGGCCATGTGCCCTGACCTGTGCTGTTTCAACGATTTTGTATTGAATTTCTCTTTGGCTCTTCATTTGAAGAGTAGCAGGAATATTGGAGATGCGTACTGTATAATCCCACAGCTAAAAACAAAAAAGTTATTTTAAATGATTGATATGTCTAACATCTATTTAGGTGCCTCGTCTTGTGTACTTTTCAGATACAAAAAAAAGAATAAAACATTGTAACACTAACCTCATTACAAGTATACAAATTGCAATTGATCCTACATTAATCAGTAAATTATTATATGTTCCTTGTACTACAGAAAGAAAGCAGTCTGGGGTTTGCACAGTATACTAAGGATTTTTTTCAAAGCATTTTAGTGTATATAAAATAAAACAACAGGTAATATACCTGTATATACAGCATATATCCCCTCTTCAGATATCGTTGTATGGTATAGAATCCTAAAAAATTACATTCATTGAGGTAGTAACTAGTGGTTATCTGTAACTGTGATGAGGCCAATATTCACACTAAATGATGCACAGTATATAGAGTTGTGTGTTGTGGGTTGCTTAAATCTTTTTACTTACAGCTTCAGTCTGTTATTAAAGATTACAATGCAATTTGATTTTGACTACATCTGGATTAGGTTGCAACATTTACAGTAATCCAATTTCCAGACAAATACCGTATATCCTAATATGTTACTGTCTGCAGTCCAAAAGTATACAGAACATACTTACAGAATGAACAAATTACATAAGGTAGTATGTTTGTATGCTGTGTAAAGAGAACTTTAGCAGATCAAGTGGCTTTTGCTTTCTTTTTTAAGAAGTCTTAATTACATGGCCTCTACATAGGAAAGGATTTATTCCACTTTTTTCTTGCTGATAATGCCTTGGCCTGAGTAATTATAGCACCTCCAGCATTCACATTTGCTCTTTTTCATATAGTATAATAAATAATTGTTTCCTTCAAGCTTAACAGCCACTTCCTTGTAACAAAAAATTTACAACTGGCAAGTTGCAAGTCCACCACATTTTGAAGAACATGGGTAATTTCCTTGAGCAAGACTGTCAAAGACTTGTTTGCACTGATTGCAATATCTATCACCTTATTAAATAAAAAAGGTGACTTCCTTTCTTGAAACATCTTCAGTAGCAACAAAGATGTTTATGAGTAAAGGTCTGAATTATCTGACTGAATGTCTTTTTAACAAATCTAAATATTGATTTTTGTGTTTTAGCTCAACTTTTACTGTTCAGAGCTGTTTTTGATACTTCAAAGAATATAAAAATAGTTAACTTCATAGTAAATTGGTTTATTCTGTTCCATTAGTAATTTCATTTAGGATGGTTATTAAATTTACAGATCTTCTTTTTTTGTATGTTGTGGCTTGTTGCTGAAGAAGTGGAATTCACCAGTAATGTGATATTCAAGGGTTTTTTTTAACAGTCCACTTTAAACCAGACATAAGCCACTGAAATTTGCTAATGAGAAAGGTTGAGAGTAGGTATGTCACAGAAATGTAATTAAAGCCAATAATTAGAGATTGATGTGACGTGACACAATACAGTACAGTATATATATACTAATATATATTAGTCTTTCCTCCCCGCGGCTGTCAGGGTGTATAATGCTGCTCTAGGCTCGGACTGTTAGCTCTTCATTTGCTCATCTATGGACAGCATGTTTGCTCCATTGTACTTTTTGGACAATCAGTCTGTATAAATTTATGCATATTTTGCATATAATTTTATTGTTTCTACAGTGACTATGGTCATCACATTTTGCACACACCTATGTATTTATTATTTAGGTATTTTATATTTATTTTGTTGTCTTTTGTTTTTATAACTATTCTGATGTCTGTTTTTGCTTGTCTTGGGCTGGACTGCTGTAACACATCAATTTCCCTACGGGATTAATAAAGTCTTATCTATCTATCTAATACTAGTAAAGGCAGGTACTGTAAATATAGGTCTATATAGTGTATATACACTGTGTTTTTATTAAAACCATTAAAACAAATGTATATTATAAAGAAAAAACAGACCAAAAATTAAAAGGAAATAATTGGGTGCTATTCAGCATTGACATGCTGTGAAGTGATGTAAAAAATATTAATTTAACATTAATAGAACATCCATTTAAGTTACTGTTTTCTTAATTGTAATGCAAGCGCGTCCTTTATACTTAGTGTTGTTTTTTTAGACTAAATCTGGTGGCAGGATTGTGATAAAGCAGTATTGTTTTCATTTTTATAGAAGAAAGAACAAAGACTGGAAACATCTTTCTTCTTCTCCTGATAAAAGCAGTCTGTTGATATCATAATATTCTGTTTGCCTTTTTATTGCTTCCCCTATTGTCTAGAAGAAGTAAAGGATTTGCTAACATACACTATAGTAAACACCTGAGTCTTTTTCATAAGCACAGTAGCTGCTTGAAGTTCAGTACCTTTGTAATATTTATAGGTTAATGACAGATGCCATCTGCCAGGTGTTCATCTAGTCCTGAATGATGTCTAAATATTTTGAATTTTATTGTTTTACTGTATAATCCTTCTATTTCAATATAATCTTTAATCTCTGACTTACTAGAATTCGAATAATTGATATAAATGTAGAAGAACAGTCGCCATTGTACAGGCACCTGTTTTGCTCCACTAATTGTGTCATTCAGGTTGGAGCATTCACTTCTTATCTGTACTCTCTGTTTCCTATCCAGTCTGTTCTCCTATCCAACAGACAGCTCTCAACTAGAAACATGTTAGGCTAAGTAGCCATGAATCCTGTGGATGCAGGGACCAATTAGACAGCTGTGTAAACTGTACATATTTTCATATACAGTGTATGTACAGGTACTGTATACAAAATAAATCACTCGACACTAGTATGTGGCTCCAGCATTAGACACCTTAGCTGTTGACCTAGGCCCTGTGGCAGAACAACTTGCCATGGTGTCACATGAAATTCAATACCATGTTTTAGGCACTCAAGACAGCGGCACAGAAACAGCAGGATTCTGTAAGTGTTTTAAAAAATGCACTTTATTTTCTCAGATACTGATGTTACCATTCGTTTTAGAAAAAATTCAGATCACCTTTGCCTGTCAATGTCACCATCATGGAAGGAAATTGAATGCAGTTTATTAAACTGTAATTAGAAAGTGAAAAATATAATTTGTGTTTCTGTTGTCTGAAAATGAATAGTTTTCTTAAACTCAATAGTTTAACAATTTAGGAATTGTGAATGTGCTGCCAAGGAGCAAGAGTTATAGCAGTTGCAGTAGCTTCTATAAAAATACTGCCAACCAGGAAAATGAAAAATGTTTTTTTGCTTTTCATATTTGTGTAAGGGTGAGGAAAGATTACAGACTGCTAATGCCTGCATATTTATTTTATATTCATTTTACTTTCCTGTTGTGCCTTTTAAAACACACCTGCTTACACCTCATTTGTTAATTTCTTCCCCTCAATTATTAAAAAAAAATAGTTTTTAACAAAACTAATGACAACAGTTGACAACATGCTCTTAAATAACTCATTTCTTATTCAAATTGTTCTTTATCATTTGAAATGTGAGTTTTGTTTTCACACTCAGATCCGTTGTGAACCAGTCTGGATATGTACTCTGTGTTTCCTAGAACAAGTCAATCTGAAACCGTAAATGTGCTGTAGTCAGGGAGAACAAGACATTCTTTGAATAAGTAATGACAAGCAGGAATCCAGCTTTGGCTTCATACACGTGTTTTTTGGAGTGGTAGTTTGTGATGCTACTGTAAGTTATTATTAAAATGAAAACCGATGGAAATATTTGTATTAAAACCTTTTGCAACTCAGTTATATTTGTTTACCAAGTTGAAGAAACATGTAATTATCCTTGTACAGTGTTTACAACCAGGTAAATCAGTTTGTGGGTTTTACATTATTATAAATAACCAAGGAAGCAACAGCAAGTGTATTCGTCCGAGATACTTGAATTGGGTCCAAGAACCCAAATAAGATAGTTACATTTAAACTAAAGCCTAATCTTTCCTTAATCCATGATAGTGCGCCCTAGAATCATACTGGTTTATCCTCTAGTTGAGCTCTAATTCATGAGTAATAATGAATTAGTTTAGTATGAGGTGTGTTTATTGAATATTTAGGTATGAGCATATTTGGCTTAACCTACAGTACTTGGCCGAGACCTCCTGGCATTAGGATGAGGAAACCGGGGACCCCCATTCAAAGTGAGGAATTAACCGAGTGGTAACTGCAAAGCTGAAGATGTGGTGGAGGGGTAAATTCAAAACGCAAAACATGGAAAGAAGAGGAATTTGTGTGTCATATACAGTACAGCTCTGAGAAATTATATCAGGACAACAGCTGGGATGAAAGTGGATGAAAGTCAGTCTTGCCGAACTGCAGTGAAAACATCCATATCCTTACATGTAGTGAAAGTAAGACTTATTGATCTATAATGTCTTGGTGTGGAGATTCTGCCCTTATTATGAATAAGTACCACCTTAGCAAATGTTCAGTCAGTTGGGCACTACCCTTGTCATCACTGGCAGAGTTATGCGACTATGTGAGTTATGTGAGAGTCAGTGACTCTCAGGCTTGCAGTGAGGTTAGTGATAGAGCTAACGCTGAATCAGAGGAGCATGTCTTTCCTTTCTCATTTTCCCTGTGTAAGCAACAGATGCTGGTACCAAATTAGTTTGGGAAATACATTAATTACAAATGAGAAAATTAAAAAAACAAAATTACAGTTTTTAAAAACAATTATATTTCCTGAAAAACCCTGTAATCTTGCATATTAATGTTAACTACTTATGACTAATTATTAGGTAACTGTTGTACGTCCGTGAGTACAGGAGTTAATTTGGAGGAATGATCTGAAGGAGTTACTGTGCTGTATGTTCTGGTAAATGCATTTAAAATAATTTACAGATTCTTTATGTATACAAATTCATAGCACAAAAAATGGAACAACCCAAACTTCTATCCTACCCTTCCCTAAAATAGGTCTATTTGATTAGTTTAGATACCAAATATACTTCTCTTATAAATATAATTACTGTACATCCTAAATTTACAGCTGATAAACCAAATTAAATTGGAAGTATAAGAAGCACATAACATTTGCAGTTGAATTCATTGAAATAACACTTAACTAAACTTTGCATACATTAATTTGGAATATTTTGTATTCTAGAATGTACTTCATTATTAATATGTCCTATAACCACTTTATGAGCAGTCATATTATAATCTGGGCCAAAAGCATTTTGGTGAAGGTCAGGTCAAATGCACTATTTTTGTTAGACTTCCTTTCTTCATTTCTGTGTAGTTAATATTCCTTTTCTTCACTGCCACCCTCATGTGAGAGTGAAGTACTGTACATCTGATGTCACTTTGCGTGTGTCAATGGAGTGTGGCGGTAAGTGTACTTAGTTCCATCAGCCAATCAGGATGCTTACTGAGAAGAGTTTCCTGTGGTGCACAGCAATGAATCATCTTCTTCATGTTAATCTCCCTGCCTGAAGGAACGCCATAGCCAGTGTATTGCAATGTGTCTTCTGAGCTCCTATGCCAAAACCAGTAAAGTGCATTTAGGACTTGGGCCACCAGCCTCTGTAATGCATGACTCACACAGTATATTGAAATATTTCATTTCAACCATATGATCCTCTGAGGAGCGCTCAGACAGAATATTTCACTCCAGCTAAAGCACACACTCCCAGCATTCAAATGTAGTGCAATATGTTACGCAAACCGCATTAAGACAGTACACTGCATTAATTTTAAATTAGATGGAAGACATTCTTTATAAAGTCTTTGTTGTTTTTGGTGTTGCGTATATCCCTGCTTTTCAGATGGAAAAGACCAGGAATAATATACAATAGTACATATACTATATGAAAAGATCATACATGAACAGCTACTGGTACCGTGTCTTTATACTATCCCCAAAATACAAAAAATGAATGTTCATTAGGTCTAAGACCATTTAAGGACGGTATCATACGGTATGTTTCATGTAGCAAACCTTTAATTAACAGCAGTTCCAGTCTATATGTATCATATAAACTGGAAATGAGAATTCTGGATTAAAATTTTACATTTTACAGGGAAATATTCTACATTAAAGAATTAAACTGCATTAAAGTTTAACTAATAACTTATTTTCCGAAAATATTTTCTTTAAGGTACTGTTCAAATGGTTTGCAAGCTGATGTATCACAACATCTGATGTTACAATTTTTTATTGGATTAATTCATTTTGTGACATCCAAATACAATGAGTTCAGTAACAAATATAATTTGACTTATATATTTGACTTTCATATTGAGCAGAGTAATAATTATTTTATTAAAAAGATATAGGTTCTTATAGAAAGACAGCCTTTATCTTCCTGAAGATAAATTTCAGTCGATTCAAAAATGATTAAAGATGTTCTGATAAGTTTATCTCTGAAGCCTTTTATAAAACACACCCTGAAAGCAGCTTTTGAAATATACAGTATAGGATTTCTATTAGGGCCTTAGCCACTAAATAGCAGTAATGTTATTTACATGGGACAATTGCCCTTTTCACATGTTAAGTATACCTACATTACTCACCCACTGCAACACTGCTGTCCTAACACATGGCACAATTACCTCATAGATCCATGTTCAAGTCACAGTATTGCAGTGAATAATGCTAAAGACCACTAACATGCATACAGGTCACATCACCAAATACTGTACCTCTGCAGGAAATGTGTAACACATACAGTACATAGCATTCAATAAAGCATGAGAAATGTACTGTGTGTATCAGCACAATGAAAGACTAAGGCTGTGATCCCAATTGGTGCTCATTAACTTATAGCTTGTATAAATATACAGTTGGTGGTCTGCTGCAGATCTATTAGGGGGGCAGAACAGCAAAGAGTCCCTTATGTCTTTTGAGTTTTTTGCCTTTTAGTTTTACTCTTTTTGTCATGCTTTTATATGCATGACATCATACATGTAAGTGATGAGACAGTAGGAAACTTCTTGAAGCAAAATACCTTTTTCATTCGCAGAACATTCAAAAGTGCATTCCAGTATGTTTGTGAATAATATTTTTATTTACTGTGCCTACCAAAAGTATTGGGACAGCAAAGTCAAACCTATTATTTTTACTTCAGAGTCAAACAAAGTGTGTTTTTGACCATGAAATTGCTATAATACAGTAAGTACAATAAAATATCTGTTTAATTTTTGTCCATGTACAGTATTTGATCCAAACATCAAAGTTACCTCTTGATATATCAAGAAATTGGACTAGATAGAGTATTGAGTGGTAAGTGAAATAATTAATGAACAGTTAGAATTATGTTGATAATAAATTCAACAACTGAATTAAATGAGTGATGGGGTGGTTTTTATTCTGATTATATTGTAATTTTTTAATCTATTTTTTAATTTTGAAATGGGTTAAACATTCAATTGTTCACATCTGTAATGCAGTATTTGAGTGTGTGTGCATAGTAATGAAAAAGTGAATATTATATAGGGAAAAAACAAGTTCTGTTTGACAGGCAAGGAAAATGTGTATTGATTAAACATGAATACCTTTCAATGACGTTTTGGTGTAGTGTCTCTTTTTGATTGTTTTTGCTCTCTTTAATGTGTTCAAGCATTCTTTAAATGGCAGAGTCTGTCTTCATCTCACAGTACACACTGACTTACCTGTCTGCTCTCCTGTATGAATAATGGAAGAGAGCTCTTATAAAGTGGCACAGGATGAAACGCGTTTCCGCTATATACAGTAGCTTTAACCACCAGGGACATTTTAATTAAAGTTGATTTGTAATTGTCAGAATATCAAGGTAATGGATTCATAACTGACAATATTAACAAGGCTCGAATGTGAAAGCTCCCAGGACGTTACAAAGATGATTGGTTTCTGTTTCCTGCTCAGGCTTCCTGGCTTGCCAGTCACAATTGCCCTATTTTTCGCTCTGTATCCTATCTCTCTGGTATCATGCCAAACTTTTATTCTGTTCCCTTAATCATGCCTTTGAAGTCCTCACTTTGGAACTATTAAATTAGTTCAGTTCATGTATGCATTTCAGTATCTGTAACTAGAGTTCAATTAAACACCTTTTTCACTGCAATGTCTCAAACCATATGTCATTAAAAGTTCTTTTCTTGAGTCAAAATTAAGGCATTAATAGGTAATATTTGAACATTTTCTTTTTATGCAGACTTGGAAGCTTTTTTACATCTTTAGTTTTATAATTTTAATATTTGAATCATACTCCATACATGCTTTCTGTGGCATATAGGCTTCATTTTATCATTTAACATTGTAAATCCTTCACATTTTACAAAATGAAAGCCACATTATTATGATACTGAAGAGGCAAGTTAATGAAAATAGGATAATTAGAAGATGGGTAAATTTGAAGGGAAAAAATGGTTTCCCTAAAAATATAGTGTCATAGTGGAGTGTTCTTATTGCCTTAAAGCTCTTGAATTACATTCTGTATACCTCCTGACTCACTTGAACAACACAAGCAAGCACAATATTTCATTTCAAGCACACTGGTTGTTTTACTGTATATTAAATAGTGCATTGTGCATCTAACATCTGTCTCAAACTATTTTCTGTTCCCCTTTTATTGTATGCAGTATATAGAGAAGGCCTTTGTCATTCTTTAATAGATTACAGATGTGTGCCAGCAGAGTGGGTCTGGGATGTCGAATGAATGAAGTGCTATTGAAGGGTAAAGTCTATATTCTTGAGAGTCATCCATTAAGTTTCTCCTCCATTAAAATGCTCACATCCCATTTTATTGCCGAAATAGAATCAAGGGTGCCTGGCATTTATACTGTACACCATTTTTTTTTTTCACCGGTGCTGTGTAATTGATCACTGATGTTGGTGAAACCAGAATTTAAGGATAAAATTCAGGTACAGTTCATCAAGTGTGGTATTTTATTTTTTAAAAAGACAACTAATGTCCACTGCCACTGAAGCTGTTGTGCACTTCAATCAGAGAGCACAGACTCTCTGTACTTGACTGTAGAGTGCACAGTCAGGGGAAAATCTTCAACGATCTGTAAGTGAGCTGGCTGATGACTGGTCACACTGCTGCCAGAACTCACATCCTTTGAGAGGGAAAGACTGCCCATGAAGCAGCTTGGCATTTGCAGTCAGATACTATTTAATAACAGAAAGGCTGACACAAAAAATTAGTCACTCAGTTAATCATTTAAATAGTCAACCATTACTTTTATAATTTTTTTTTATTGTGAAGACAATGTCACGCTGTTTTACTGTGAGTCATAATACAGTAGAACATAATGCTTTATGCAGGTTGCTTATGAAGTTAGTCTGATGGCCTGTTTAAACAGATCTGTTAGGAAAAGAACAATCTTTTCAAAGTGGTGCTTTTCAAAGCACCACAGAACAAAAAAAATTACTACACATGCAAATTGCACTGCAGGGAATGCTTTCCATTGACAAAGACATTACATACTAGAAGGCAGAACACCACTGGACTAGTGTCTATTAGATTTGATAAGGCAGGAATACACCAGTAGATTCTAGTGATCTGACTGCTTCCAGATGTGCACTATTGTTATTTGTGGGAAAATGATCGTCTTGACCCCACTTTCGTGTGTATCACAAAGCATTTATCCACAAGTATATACTGTATGAGTATGTTTCTCTCAGTAAATTGTTTAAATAAATCAACTAACATGATAAGCAGCTTATGTTACTGCTATTACTGCTGCAAGATTATGATAAAAATGGATAAAGGATCCTTACAGAAACTTAATTAAGCAACAAATTCACAGTAGTTCATTTATAGTACATTAAACTTGAAGCATTTAAAGGAAGTTTAGAACTTAATTTAGAAGGGGATAAATACCGTATGTTTAACATTTATTAGCACAGCACTGTGGTATTTATCTTATTTAGTAAAAAAACATATAAATCCACATTACTATTGGGAAATTAAACCAAATTTCTGTGTAATACAAATATTAATAAATGTTTCTATACAACAGGTAACACAAGCAAACATGGGATATGAGAGATTAGCATACACATTTCACTACAACATCAAAGGCATTTTGTTATTAAATAACATCAAAAATAATGTGCTGTTAAATGGGTGGGTTGAATGTGTGCCTCTTTTCTGTTTTTTAAACGTGTCTTTGTTTATTTGTGTTCTTTGTGGATATTGGAGTAATTGTATGATTGCAGTGGCTTCGATGAGCATACAGTATGACTGTGTCGAAGTGATGGAATGAACTGTTTTGTGAAGAGAAGTGCATTAGGGGATTGAATTCCCATGGCAACAGTGCACAGTGAAGTAGTCTATGCATGACAAAGTCTCTAAGATCAGACTCAGTGAATCAGTAAAATCAGATTTTTTTAGCTACCTCATATGTTTACGCTAATCTTCTTGTTTGAATCAATGTAATAAATGTATGTTTTTTAATTACTTACAAAAGAGAGCAGGGATTTTCTCTGTGGTTGTGCTACAACTGACTGGAAAAGTTTACTGATTACCAAAATGCAGCTGTGACAGAGTTTCAATGAGTAGAGCAAGTAAAGTCTTTTTTTGTTTTTGTTTTGAAGTCCTCAAAGAGGTTATACACAAACTTAATATACTACCCCTTAGTTACAGACATTAGCAGGTTTTGTCTTGAAGTTTGTATTTTTTTGCTCTAAATCTATCCATCCACCTACTGTATTTTGTAACTGCTTGTTCCAATTCAGGGTCACTGCGGACCCAGAGCCTATCCTGGCAAGCAAAGGGCGTAATGCTGGGTAGACCCTGGATGAGACGCCAGTCCATCACAGGGCACATACAGACACAGACATGCACACATTCACACCAGGGCCAATTTTTCCCGAAGACAAATAACCTAACAGTATGTTTTTGGACTGTGGGAGGAAACCCATGTGAATACAGAGAAAATATACGCTACAAACTCCACGCAGATAGCACCTCAGGAAGTGAACTCAGGGCCCCAGGACTGCCTGATAGCAGTGCTAACCACTGCACCACCTTGCCCCCTTTTTCACTAAGTGATTTGTCTAATTATTATACAGTAATTTACTAGGAATGACAACACCCAAGATGAAAGTGTCATGGAGCAAAATTATGGCTTAACCCGCTTGGCTGAGGGCTGACCTCCCGGCCAGAGGACAAGGAGGCCAGGCCCCCCATGCAGGGTGACCGAGGGGCAGCTGCAGAGCTGGAGATGGGGTGGAGGTGGGGTGTACAGTAAGAGACATGCGAGAGAGATGGGGATCTCGTAGGTATTTATAGCGTTTGGGAGAGGAGTGGATTGTCAGGAGCGATTGCTAATTACTGAGGGCTGAGTCTGATAGTCCCGAACTTTTGTTATAAACTCCATTAATTAAATAGGATTATCTTTTTATACTGTATGCACATGTATTCATCCATACTGCCTGACACATTGTCTACTCCAATCCGCTCAACTACTGTGGCTCTTTTTCTTGACCGGCAGGTCACTTGTAACTACACTATTGATTTTTTAATAAAGTCTGTGCCAGGAGGTTGAGACTTATGTATAGACAACCGATTTTTTTGATTTTGTAGTTTTGTTCTCTGTGTTTGAGAACTGGAATATAATCTGTTTTCCTGAATGAGCTGCTCTATCCCACAGAGAAAAAACGAAACAAAACAACAATGTTTATGTCACACAAAGTGTTCATTAATCACAAATACAGCATTGAATCAGTTTACAAAAAGACAACGTGGATGTCTTTGGTATCTGTGCTTGTGTTTGTTTTTAAACATGCACTTCAAAGACTGGCTTTGAATTATAGCAATGCAGTTTTTTTTAAATATGAAATCTGGGCTTATATGATTTTGAACCAGATGATGAATAGCAAAAAGGCAGAGCAGTTTCTTAGCTCTTTCAAGTGCTTACTTTCAAATAGACAGGCTTAAGGTTAACTCTGATCTGATTCACAGTAAGCTACGAATTGACCTGAAGAATTACCTTTATTTATTGTAATGTCTGTCCACAGCACATTCAGAAATAGTGAAAATATTCTCTGACTGAACAGGTTACATTTTCCCTTCCTCGGAAATGTCTTATGAATCACTTACAGCAAAGTATTGTGTTTCTGAGTACTCAGGCAGTGGTGGATCAATATGAAAGGCAGCCAGTTAAGATATCCATCACATGCACACAAGGCTATAATGCAAAGTCTCATTGAATTATACTGCAGATCAAACTGAAGGTAATCAGAAGAGCTCAATAAAACATTGTAATGTAAAATAGCCTTTGGGACTTTTGTATTATTTGAAAGCTTTATTGATCTACTTCAGTTTTGCATTAATTTAACTTGGGTGCTGCTGCATACATTTGAATAAAATGAAAACAGCTTTATGAAATCTATTGTTAATTATAACAGTGAAATGTTTATGGAAGAGAAGCAATTACATTTCATGTGTTTGGTTCATGGGAAAGGTGTTTCCCCAAATTAATAAAATTTCATGATAGGTTTAAGAGAGAAAATGCATATTAGATTACCCTTAGCACAATGCACTTTAACTGAAATGTTTTTTTTTACTTAAATAGTAGTCTTCAATGTTGGATGGAGATTGGAACACAATATTTTGTATTTACTGTATATGTATGATTGGTATTCCTATACATACTGTACATAGCTGGAAGTCTTGTGTGGGGAAATATCAGGCGTTAATTAACCATGAACTTAAATAGATTTCAATTGAATTGCATATTGTTTCTGCACAGGTTAGATGCTAGATACACATAGAATATATAATGGATTATTTATGGCTGAATTACTGGTGCTTTGCCATGCAGATGTGTATCACATGCATTTACTTCTGTACTTTCTTACCATTCAGTACATACAGTATGAAGTGATTTACTGTATGAAGAACGCCTCCAGAATCAGAAGTAGGCTGTTAGATGGAGCTGTTGATATTATCCAGGGGGATTGCACACAAATTATTCATATTCCCAAGCCACTACTTATCACATTGAGAGCTTCACAATATAGATGGCTAATGTGTTGCTGTAGAGTGCTGGTCAACTGACAGGAAGACCTTCTTTGTTGTTTGAAACAACAAAGAATTAGATCAATGTTGTTGGCTGTTTAGGCTTGGGCTTGCAATTGGATAGTTTTGAGTCCTTAAAATAAGTGTTCTTAAGCTATTAAGCTACAGCTCTATACTCATCCTTATTGTGAAATTGAATTTGTTAAAAACTGGACAGCAAAAGGATACATTTCATATTCAATGTACTCAATGAATTGGATTCTGCAATGCATAGATGAAGACAGAAAAAAAAACGCTTTTCTCTATGGATGATTTCAGAATTGATGAGGCTACTGAGAAATAACATAATTATTAATAATAATGTTACTATGTAGAAAAAGAAAAGATTTTCCCTAAGCAATATTTCACAAAGAGGCATCACATACCGACACTGCTGTCAAAACATAAAAATGGATTTGTATATTAAAGAAGGCAAAAGTGATCCTGAGTCTTACTTCTTTGTGCTTAAGGCAGCTTTACTGTACAAAAAGTGTTTTCTTCTAGTTTTGATTCTTGCTCATGTTTTTGTACTTAATGCAGGAATTGCTCAGTTTAACACATTTAAGTCAGTGAAACCTTGTTATAGGGCTGACTGTATTTCTTCATGTTTTGTACTGAGATATATCACAGGATATTTTGATATTGGATTATAAAAGTAGGTGGGCAGTAATATCCACTTGTTGTACAATAATGTGTACTGAACCACCAACACTGCATTAGTCACCAGTGCCCATTTGTCACCTACTGGGATAGGCTAATGAGCTGAATTAACCCTGCTGTGGGGGTTTTCCAACAGATTCCCATTTTCCCTTCAACTGACAAAAAAAAAACACCCAACTCACCACTCTCACGATGTGTTTCTCAGTTACAATAATTGCAACCACCAAGATGTCACAGATTGTGACACCAATGTGTCACACTCAGTCAAACTATCTTAAGTATCCAGCCAGGCTGCTGTCAGTTGAATATAGAAGGTGGTTTACTTCTAACATGTTTTGAAGTCTTAGTTGCTTTGAAAATATTTTTGTAATACCCAGGAGACACAGTCACAGTGGAAAACAAAATCTATTTAACGAGGTTAGCATTCAATGAGACTTTTTATGCTTTGATTCCTGCTCTTCTCCAAAATAAAAAAAAATAGTGCTTTGAAATACTGCGATTTGGAAGAGGCTGGGCACAATAGTCACAATGCTGACTGAGCAAGTCTTACTGATAATTTGATTGTGTTCCAGATCCTTGATGCACACCACAAAACAAGATCTGTCACCCCTGGAGCACAGTCTAACACACAATAGATAAGAAAAAAGGCACAAGATCTATGACTCAGAGAGCTGTCCTAGAGCACCAGTCTCTGTCAATAAAGCGTTTACATTTAAAAGGCTTCACTCCAACCTAAATGGAAGCAATTCAAGAAGGCAGGTTTATGAGTGACATAATTGCATGTGTGTAGTAGTGTATGCATTGGTTAATCTGTCAACAGCATAAAGCGAGATTAATTTAAGGAATTCCAAGCATCAGAAGACAAAACCAAGGCTTAGAATGTGCCTGTAAAAATAGGTAAGATCTGTTTTGAATTCACCACAGGAGGTTGCACTAGTATTGATGCCTAATACCAAGGTGTGTTTAAGACTCTGCCAAAAAGCTGTCTGTGATGGATTGTTTAGTGAGATTCTGTAGAGATTTTTGAAAGGCTAAGAAAATATTTACAAAAGATCCAAATTTGTATTGTGATTTTTTTATCATCTAAATCACACTGTGCTTTCAAATTAATAGGCAGTTACCTTTCCCCACTTCATTTGAGTAGGGATGTGGTACAGTAGTGTGTGCTTCCTAACAAACAGGAGCTGATTATGCTGCTTCATTTAAATCGCTGGTGAGTGAACGCTGTTTTCCGTTATACCACATACCTAACCCAAACACTGAGGGATCTGAGCTTATTTTCCTTGTTAAGGTTTAGTTTTAAAATAATAAGTGATTTTCGAAATTAGTTTGGAAAAAATATTCCTATTCCTCTAAATTATTTCAGCCTAAGCTGTCTTTATGAGAAGGCTTGAACACTATCAGCTTCCATCCTGTGTATTAGTAATAGACGTCACCAGCACTGTGAAGCACTGGCACCTGATCCAAATTGTTTGCACGGGCAGCACTAGCAGCATCACCCAGTGAGCAGCTTTAATGTGGGCGTGCAGAGTTGTGTTTGCATGTCGGTCACAGCTGAGGGCGAACTACTGAAGGGAAGTAAAAAAACATCCTCTCGAACACTGGGGCAGGTGACGTGGACGGGTGGCGCACGAGTGGGGCAGATTGTGAGCTTAGCTCGGGGGGGGGGGAATGATGCAAATTGGGTCTGTGGTTGACAACAATCAAGCACAGAGGAGGACAGGGTGAATCTTCTAAGCATGGGAGAATGACGTTCAACACTGGGACCCAACCTGTCACAGGTGCTGGTCCAGGCTCCTGTGAAGTGCGTAGTTTAGGAGCCTATGCAGACGGTAGAATCCAGAAGTAATTGGAAAAGGACAACAGGGAAAACATGATGAGGATCAGGATGGGACGACAGACAGGGGGACGTGATGACGGTGATCCGGTGCTCGGGGGGGGTGTGGCGCAGGCAAACAAATCCAGGGATAGGCAAGTCTTGTGGCGTCCATCTTCCAAAGCTAAGCAAGGAATAGCAGGAGTGCCGGGCTTAAATAATAACAGGCAAAACAGGGGGCAGGTGCACGTAATAAACTAAAATACAAAAGGGTCAGAGCGCTCTTAAGAGGAGGGATGACGATCGTGACACAACCCCCATGTTGAAAGGCGGGTTGACCACATACTGCATCATGTGAAGATGCAAATGGGCTCATGCTGTGACAGTCTGAGGATCATGTGTGAGATGGATCTAACTCAGCTTTTGAAAGTCCCATGTCTCTGCCATGGGGATTTGTAAATAGCTACAGCAGGTCTGGGAGTTTTATTTCATATATGCTGGTTAATTGTGTATTTCTTCTTTCTTTCAAAAGGCCACAGAAACAATTAGTAATAATAGAGCTTCCACAAATAGGCCACCCCAGCAAAAACATGTAGAAGATAATTTGGCAAGGCGCAATAAAACACATTTTTTTAAAAAACAGGAGATGTCAGATTTACAATTCACAGCCTAATACAGTAACCTGACACTGTACTTCAAACAGTTCATCTCAGATTAGGTGTCAGCTGACAGCATCTTTCTTGGGTACGGTACGTGCTCTGTCCTTGAAAACCACATTTTCCCCACTCCTCAGCTACAGCAGCAGAACGCTACACATGGCTAATTTGCATATCAACCCCAGCCTTTCCCTTTTATCTGCAGGGCTGGCTGGGAACATGGTTTTCCTGAGTTAAATCAAGTGCGCCAGTGGAAGCACAACATGGTACAGAGTGTTTTTCTCAACATGGTTTCAGTAATATTAAAATACACATGGAAACTCCCCTTTTGCCTCCTGTTGTTTTATTTTACTCATACAGTATTTCCTGGTTTTCAGTGATTATAAAAGTGGTTATGACTACAATAATTCAGTAACATTATACTGTATATTGCAATCCTTGTTATTGTTTTGTTTCATTGTATCATTGTATTATGTTGTATTGTTGAACATTAGATAGCCCAAACTGTTGGAAGATTACTTATTTGATTAAACAAACTGTATAAAGTTTCTGTATAAAGCAGATAATTAGAAAAACAAATCATTTAGTTTGTAGTTATTTATAAAAAAAGAGTGCTTTTTGTTATTTTAATGGCTGTTTAAATGCAATTTTAGTTGGCTTTTATAAGTAAGTACAGCATTAAGAAGATTACGTAAACACCGCATTTTGCTGAGTCCTGTAATGAAATCGGTATTAGGCCTCACTGTGCTGAGGAACAAGTGACATACAGTTACAAAATGTTCACCATTGATAATCAAACAGAACTACTTGAACACAGGTGGACTGTGTGATGTATACTTTATAAACTGGAAATAGGGAGGATATTTGCACCGAATGCAATAGAGAGGATATGTGCACTGAACCGTTTTAGTCCTTAAACAATGTCTACGAGGGGACTTGTACAAGTGCTCAAAGTCCTCAGATGCACCGACAAAGTCAACTCTTCCTGCACTCTAGTTGTTGGGTTGCATAAGTGACAAGCCATGCAGTCTGGTTGTGACCTGACTGTACAGCGCTACACTGATCAAGTCTTGGGGCCTCACTTGCTGCCCTTTCTGCAGGCTCATCCTGATGTAGCAACATTCGAGCAGGACAAAACGTGTCCTTCTGCCACTTTGGTAACAACAGATTTGATAGCATGACTTGACAGTTATGCTGTGGATGCCCAACTGCCCAGACTTGAATTCTCAAGTCACACTTAAAGCTTCGTGGGGTGAGGTGGAATGATGTATTGCCTCTAGGGCTCAGAGACCAGTGACTGTTACAGGAATGAAAAAGAATTCCTCACGACACCATGTTGCAGATATGCAGCTTGTACTACTTCTAATGGAGGGCACACATGCACACTTGCACACTAAGCCCTTGATGACAAATGTTAATCAGATTAAGAGTTAATGGATTTTTCTGTGCCATGTCTGCTCAGAAATATCAGTGCAACTCCTACAAAAAATATTTTCTTGATCGTAACTGAATACATGAAAATAAATTTCCTTTTGATTCTCAGTATATAGTTACTGTTACTGATCAATAGATTAAATAATGTATCTATGTTATTGTCATAGATTGGCTGGCTGCTTTGATCCATTTTGTGAGTACATTTTTTTTGTTTAATTACTACTGAGACTGACAGTTTAACATTGCCAGGATGGCTTCTGGTCTATAGTAGTACACTAAGCTGTGAGCATAATAGGATTCGGTTTCCATCAACACTTTCATCCACCTGGAAATATTGTTAAGGCAACAAAAATGACAAAAGACCAAATTCCACTTGTAGCTGTTTGAAATTAGATCAATGATACAGCAGGTGAACAAACACAAATACTCATGCCATGTGACTGAAAGTGTATAGTGTACCAGGACTTGCTAGAGACGATATGGTGCATTATGAAGAAATGACAAGGAGAGATTTCAGTGTTACTTACTGTAAAGTAAGAGGCAGGTAAAAGTGAGATCATCATTTTTTGGTAAACAAAATTTCTTGCATAGCTGACAATGGGTTGTGTATTTTACAAAGAAACTCATGAAGTCAGTAATTAAGATAAACTATATAAATGGAGCACTTTAATGACAGCCAGATCCCTTAGGAAATGTTGTAACACCGACATGGTACAGGGGCAGTGAAATTAAACCTAATAAAATAGTGTCATCAAATCAAAAGATTGTAGTATCTCCTTTTCTAGATGCAGCACACCTTAGAGAAAACGAGAAGTTCTCTTTAAGAAAAAGATCTGTGCTCAAAATGCGCAAAAGAAGTGGCATGTTAGAAGTGAGTTATACATTTAGAGTTACAGGGGACTAGATATCAAAAGGTTGTCTTCTGATTCACTTAATGAATGGTTTCAGTATACTTCAGATAGCTGAAAATCAGCATTGAACTTTAATCTCTGAAAATAAAACAAGGATCATGATGAACATTATAGCTGTTTTGTAGATTTCTAAGATTATGTGAAAAATGTCCAGTTTTTCAGATGAAAATGTTATGAAGGAACCTTGTGTGAATTAGTGTACAGTTAATGTCAGCATTGCTTGTCGGCAATTAAGCACTTTTATGTCTTGACATCAATGTCTAATAGAGATTATTTTTTATAACTTGGAATAACAGTTTTTAAAAAGTACTGTCCTTACACACACATAGAAAACATCATACATACATTTTGCTTATGGCACAAGAAACACATCATATCATTTTTTCAGCTTCTTTAAAAATCATGATATTGTGCATGGCAAATCATTAAGAGCCGTGCCAGGGGTTAAGAAATAATGTCTTAAGTCTTGCTGTATTTCCTAGCAAAAACCTACTGTACTGTAGGTACTGCTGACTCTTATTTCTGCTGTACAGATTCACAACTTGAGATGGCAGTTTGAATATGTGCTGCAAGTGGTACCATATGTGTAGACATTGCTATTGTTGAACAAACGTTTATTGTTTGTTCCATTTATCCTAGATATAAACTCTTCAAGAAATATGTAAATTGTTTATCAGCAACACAGTCATTGAGTAAAATTAGACAACTACACAATCATGTTTTGAGGTATGAAAAATTAATTTCAACAGGTACTGTAAATATAGAATTATGGATTTACCATAAATATTGTTGTCTTTTTTAAATGACATTTTTTGCATTTCATTGTTTTATGAATTTGCATTGATCGGTTTCTGTGTATTAATGGCCTGTTTTGAGCTCTTTTTTCACCTTTGCCATTCACTGCAGAAATCTTTACATGAACAGAACCTCTGATAGTGAACAAAAACAGCTGTCATGAGTAGCTGGCATCACAGTCACATTTTATTATTAGTAGCTCAATTCACACTTGGAGGAAGTATTTTTGTGTCAATGAGGTACCGACATTTAAAACATCTATATGCTGACAAGTATGACAAATATAGCATAGCAAAAACTATTTTGGTATGCAAGAACATCTAAATTTTGAGAGCCACTTGTCTTTATAAAGTTTAAAGATAATTTCACCACCTCAGGGTTCATTCACCTTACACAGTATTGATGGTTCTGTGCTAAGGAAAGTCTCATGTTTATTATTAAAGATGTACTGTAGGAGGGGAGTGGTGTTCAAATAGGCAGTTGTCTTGTTGGGTAATTTCTTGTGCTCTGTGCCTCCCTGGGCCACAGTCCAAGACTGTATTTCTCTTAAGGCATATTTTTTCAAAAATGACAAATGGGATTAGAATGCAGCTACATTGACCTTCTTGGCTGATCACAGAATAGGTGGTTGGTACAATTAGAAGTGCTTAATTTCAGGCACGCTTTACAATCAGTGAAATGTCAGCTTTACCTGCATTGATATTTAATATATCATTTCCATACACTAAATGTCAAAATAGTCTGTCATGTTGTCTCTGGGGAAAACAGGAATAGAAAAGAGAGGAAATTACTTCATATATTTGCCTATAACAATTCCTTTGTATTTGATTCATTGCAAAGCCATTACACAGGTGTTCAAACAGGATTGTGAAATCATTTTATAAACAATTACATGGTCTATGACTACTGAAAAAACACTGGAAATAAAGTTCTAGTGGTATTTTGCACACGTCAAAATCTGTATAGAGTTGCCTTTAAAGCAGTCTTAATGAGGTTGGTAATGCTTGTTTTGACAATGTTAATCCTCAGTGCTATAGTGATAAGAATAATGGTGTTACAGTATGCACTGAAACCCTCATGCAATAATAGAATACTGTTCATATTATTTTATATAAAATCCCAGTGTATATTAATATCTTGATACGTCTTGTATCTTCCTAGTACATGCACCTTCTATAATTGTCTAACACTGATTTCCGTTTTACCTTTTTCAATACAGGTAGTTTTTTGATTTACACTTTTTTAATTTGCATGCTTACCACCTCTCAGGAATATTTACTACTTCTTAATTGAGTTTTCCCATTAACACTCTTTGATGTGGTCAGCAACCGGACAGAGTGTTTGAGACTGTATATGCGGGGATGGACAGAGTCACTTGGGTGACACACGGGCTATTGGCCAGTCTTTGTCTTAGTGTTCTTCCAGCCACTGCTCATTTCCCATTGTCTCACACCCTGTTAAATAAATGTTTCAGGTGGTGAAGATGGCTTAACGGCTGATACAGTGTGTTCTTAATTTCTTCTTAGCATGGAACGAACCTTTGTTTATTTCTCTTTGTTTAAATGAAAAAAGCCTAAAATTATCAGTCTTAGAATTTAATAAATAGAAAGGTCTGCTATTAATAACTGATAAAAATATTTGGAATGTTTCTTCTGAAATTTTTAATGATCCTTAATGGAGGAATTTTAATGATTTTTAATGATCAGATGTTTATGGTTCCTTAATGGAGTTAAGGAACCATACATATCTGATCATTAATCAATATTCAGTTAAAATTGACCTTTATTGTAAGGCTACATAGTGTAGCAGTGGATAGCTTTGCTGCCTTGCCGTGCAGGGGTTCAGTTCTCAACCTGCTACTGTATCTGCATAGAGGTTGTGTATTCTGTCCATGTTCATATGGGTGTTTGAGACTGTCCCATCATGGAGAGTGGTTTTCAGTATTGCAAGTCTAAGTGAAGGACAAAGTGTTTTAATTCCACAGTTGCAGATATAAAATTGTTTAGACATAATGAAAACTTTACTTTTAGTGATATAAAACAGCTGTGAAAATGAGACGTGACGATATTCATTTGGCATTTCGAAGGGCTATCATGATGGTATAATGTACTGTAGGAGAAGAGTCACGCTCACTGAATTATGGCTGTTCATCTACTTTCTGATGTTGTCTTGTGCATCTGGAGAGGTCTTGGTGAACCCAAAGCTTTGTGGCCAAAAATAACCCCTCGAAGTAATTAAGAATAAATCTCAGGGGTCGCAAATCACTTGAAAAAAATAAAAAATAGCTTGGGAAAACTGTCCCAATGAGACTTCAGTGTCAGCAAGATCGTTGACTTTGTTTCACGAAAGACAGACTATAGTCTTCTTTTTTATGCTCACCTGAGTCTTCATGGCCTCACTGGACAAGTCTGGTTCATTTAAGCTGCAGCAGTTAGTTTGACAGTCATTCTGCTCCATTACCTGCAGTAATTTATGTCCTCTTTAGGTCCTTTATGTCCTACATTTTCCTACATGCTGGACATGTTGGACTCGGCAGGCTGGACAATTTGAGTGTCACATACTATGCCCCCACCTCCTTTGTTGTGGATTAGAGTTTTTATCCTTTTAATGAGACTAACAAGAAATGTGTTGTCATTCTATTTTTTAGGTTTTTGAGGTGGCATAATACAGTTCTTCAGGAACTTCCATAGTAGTCAAATTTGCCTTCCATTTTCTGTATTCTTTGGTTTAACTATGCTGTACAGTATGTGTTTATCCTTCATCCTCATTGATTTTCTTCTCTTTTCAGCATGGTATAAACCTTTACTTGTCCCTTTGCAGCCTACGCATGCTGGCGCAGCTACTGTACCTACTTGAACAAATTAGGCAATATTCTATTTAATACAAGTGTACAGGTATACAGTATGATGAATATACATGTGTTAAATAGAATGCTGATTAAATACAATAGAGTAGTTCAGTGCAGTGGAGCTACATTTAAAATATTTGTTAAAGATGCTGAGTTCAAACTTTTATTATCTGTTTTATATTAAAAATAATTCATAGCTGAAGAACTACAATTACATTTAACTGTTAATTTTTTTAATAAAACGTCCTTTTGTTCAGTGTTAAATTTAGTCACTTTGTGTCATCATCAGTGGTGTACAGTATTTGTTGCCATTAAATTAGATATTACCTGTTCTGATCTATACATTCAGGGGTTTATTTTTTAAAATTATTTTAAACACCATTTCATCCTTTAAGAATATACAGATTATAAAATGTAATTAAAATGCAGATACAGACAAGCAAGATTCAACATGCCCTAGTTATCTGAAAGTAATATAATCCCCCATGCTACTTGCAGGTGTTGAGTGGGAAGAATATTCATTGAACAACACATGGTGTCCTTATGGGATTGACCGTCTTCTTTCATTGAAAGAAAAACGTTGTCATTTTAAAATATTTGTACGAAAACTCAACCTTTATGTTGCTTTTAATGTAATGAAATTCTACAAAGGTGGTGTAGATACATTTGAGAAATGTAGTTATACAAATGTAATGTTTTACAGTCTAGCCTTAATTGTTGCCAATTGATTATTAGTTTACACTCAGTTTTTCATGTCTAAGACAGCAGACAAGGTTCGCTTGAAAATTGAAATATATACATATATCAAATAAAAATGGCAACAGACATTCTACTGTATATTTACATTTTATAACATATTCTGTATCTTTAACCATTTTATTAGAGTTCTCTAAAATGTCCTTGCTAAGCCCAGGAACAACAGGAGTGAAATGGAGTCAGGTCACAGCATGTTTAGTGTTGGATGTGACCAGCAAGATTATTGTTTTGAGTATGACAAATTGTGGTGACTGGGTACCTTGATGCGTGAACTGTAGATGAAGTTAAAAAGGTAGGAAAAAAGATTCTTACTGTGGTTCAGTCTCTGCCATTGTAAATCCAGAGGCTTGGGGTTAATTCAGTCTGAATCAGGTTATTTTACCACATGTAGAGTTTTTCTTTTTGCTTTAGAATAGCTGCTGTTTTCCTGATGTTCTGTGCAGGCAAGCTGCCGGGCTGACAGTCACAGTTGGATAATGTCTTCTTTCGATTGAAGTATATGCTTTCCCTGATGTGTACTTTCAATCTGTTTCTCCTGCAGCAAGAACCTCCAGCAGGCAAGCTTTGAATCTGCCAAACAGTTGACATGTTTTTGAAAATGTTATTTCAAAACATACTTTTTGTGCAGCTAAAAAAAGATAACTCCTTTAATCCACGGACTGTTCTTTTTGTGAATGAAATTTACCTTTGTGTCAAAGCTTTCATTGCACACAGGAATAGCATTTCATGAGAAATCAATGAACATACATAAAAGTATTTCCACTTCTCCAGGAGAAAACAGCAGCAGCAACAGTAACCTAATATGACCTCGGGCACTGGTTTCAAAAGGGCATGCTATCTTCTTTGCAAGTCCAAATTCACATCTGAAATCTGTCTTTTGAAAGTGTTAGCAGAGAAAACATTGCATTCACATATTTAGAATAGCAGCTCCTTGCATTTGTACTGTATAGTGTTTTATATCCTAAAGTGCTTTACATGTAAGAGCATAAAAAAGGCAGGGCTTTGATAGCAAAAAAACAAATTACATATACATGCAAAACAGGAAATAATTAATTATAAAATATATATATTACACATATATTTTATATTAAACAGTAATTCAGGCAGACAAGCCTTTTGTTTGACTCTTATCCGACAGTTTCGCTGTTCAGTTGACTGTGAGTTTCTCGGACAGCTGCTATTAACATGCATTCTGTGACTTGTGCTACACTGAGCATATACAATATGTATGCATGTTATATTCTGTGATTAAATATATGTTCTATCCTTGCCCTAGCCTTGACTTTTATAGCAACAACAAAAGAGGTTGGCCAAGGCTGTATTTGGATTACAAACAGGCCTTTGAGATAAATTGTATTTAGAGCATAGCATTTGTATTCCTGTGTTATTGCTCTACAGAAAGAGCCCAACCATTAATCTTATTTTACAAACGTTTGCTGAGCTGTACTGTGACTTCTTACATCCCAACAGCATATTATGTTCAAATTGTATAATGCACTATAAGGCCCCATTTAGAGGTCATTGAATGCAGTTGCAGTAACTCTTTTAGGTTCATTCTATCATTAAATTTAAATAATAACACATTTTTTTAAAAAGATGATTGCTCTTGAATTATCCCTTTGGATTTTAAAAACTTTCAAAATACAAGTGATGTTGAGTATAGAGTTCTGATCAAATAAACAATTTGCAAGTTGTGAAATACAACACAACACAACACGTATGATACTACAAATTGACACACTTTAAAAATCACCCGTACAAAATTCACAAACTCGGTTTATGCTGCTTCATGCCTCTTAATTTCAAAGTGGAGATTGAAAAAGCAGGGCAACAAATAGTTACAAGGGAACACGTCTTAAGCACCGAGATGCAGTTACGGTATCACATTCTCTCTAGTTGCCTTAGCAACAGACTGTTAAAATTCAAGTCATCTTCCAATAACCTTATCAATCAGAGGTCAATAACTTACCCTGTGCTAATGCTGATTGTCATTTGGAATCACTTACCCGCCTGTCTCCCATATTTGCATTCTGCATCACCTCTGAGGACAGTGATTGCAGGCCGGAAACGCGTCTGTCTTGGAGCCTCACCAGGGCTGCTGGACATGTTCCTTCCAAACACGTACAGTACATGTACAAGCTGTGAAAACCCACAAGATAACCTGGCATTAATCTGAAGCATTCTTGTTTTTCCTGGTGTGTTTGCAGTAGGAGCTATTCTGGAAGGTAATAATTTAGCAGAATCAATGTGGTAGCCTTCACCCATTTTCCTTTAATGGTCATTATGACCTTTGTTTAGCGTTTGATTACTGTGATGCCAACAAATTATAATTAAAATGATAAAAAATAAGTGGAATGAAGGAATCAATAAGAGAAAGGTTCGTGAGAAGGCGATTGTGTTGTGCTGAAGTAGTGAAGTTGCTGACCAATGTAGTGAAATGAATGACCAATTAGATTCATAATCTAATAGGCTATTATTTTACAAGTGCTTATAAGTTAATAAGAGGAAGATAATGTCCAGTTACAGATGTTGAGCTGTCAAATTTATAATGCAAATACTAATGGCAAAAAATACTAGAGCCGGTTTTACTTTCTCTTCACGATGCCTTAGCATTATTTGTTTGGTGAGAGATTTAAAAGCTAATTTTAATTTTTACAAATTATTTTTACACATTTTTTCAAATGCAACAACTAGGCGTGAGTTAACCTGAACGAGATCTAATTAATTTTAACGATTAAGTCTAGATAGAAATCTCACTGGGAAGTCATTTATTCACTCACTCCTGTTTCACTGGTTTTATTCAGCAGAGCTTAGCTCAGCGTAGAACCAATTACTGATGTAGAAAGACAGAAGCTGCCGAGGAGGAAAGTGACCTCTAAAGGTGTAGAAGTCAATATACTAGATCCTAGTAGTTTTCTGCTTTGCCTCAGGTGAGGACTTTCTTTCATGCTACAGGAATACAGGAAACTTTTTTTAGAAGAAAGGAAAGGTAGCCTCTTGGAAAAAAAAATGAAACATTAGCATTTGACTAGTGCATATTTGTTCTGCCAACATGTTTGAAAACGATAGATAGGAGCACCGAATATAATTTTGCTTTTACAAGGTTAGGTTCAACATAACCCCGGTTTCCTATGTAATATCACAGAAGAATATTTCAAATTAAAATGTTTCAGACATTTTCAAACAGAACTATAGTAAATCATTTTAGTAACCATTTCCTGGTAGGCTTCATCTTGATTATTTTTTGTAGAATTGTATTTTCAAATAAATTAATTTATTTTAGGTTAAAGAAAATAGCAATTTGTGTTGAAGTAGGTATCGCAGACAATTGCTTTTAAAATTAGTCTTATGTCTGTGCCATCAAACACAAGGGTCTGTTGAAATTTTAGGCATGTACAGTACTTTTTATAGGCTATAAGTTGTGCCCTTGAGACTGTAATTGAGTGAAATATGGTTTTCCTTTTCTTATAAGAACCTCATTAATTTTAGATTGTAACCTCCTGCACTTTCAGGCAATGTCACATCAGGAATTTCATGAAACAATTGGTATTCTTACAGGAGTAAAATGATGGGTTTTCAATTTTTAAGCATGATGAAGTGGTGTTAAAAATACTAATTTCTTTTCAAGGAAATAGTGGAGTTTTAAATTTAACAGCACATCTATATGTATATTAATATGAAAATATACATCAGCTTTAATATTATTATTTTAGCTAGTGCTGTATATCAATTGTATGACTTTTCAGCAAATATACAATAAACAACATTATTCAGCTAAGAAAATATGGTCTCAAGGATCATGGTTCATGCATTTTAAAAGATGTTGCTCCAGTCATTGGCCAGGATGTATAAACTTCATGTTGCCTGGAAGTTTTTTTGAGAAAGATGATGACTGTGCCTTGTCTTATGAAACATTCATTGCCTTAGCTACAGTATGTGAAAGTAACTGAAAGCTGTTGCAGGGTTCATATCTGTAAGGTAATAATTGTTATGTGAACAATGCACTTTCTTGATTATTTCATGTGACAAGTGCATTTTAATTCTGTTTTGATATCAGGAAGGATACAGCACTTGAAAGGGTGCGTTATTTGTTTTCACAGTAACTTCCTGTTCCATGCAGGTAGCTAGCAGTAACCTGGTGTGCTGCCTTACGCTCCCAGACAGTTTAAAATTAGCAGTGATGGACTTGGCTTTCAGTCTATTTTTCCACCACCTCCCAATTAAAGAGACCCCCTAAAGGCAAAAATTAGATGCACTTTATTATCTCTGCTAGATGAAAATATTATACCAAATTAGTTTTCCCAGTGGAAAGCAGTAGCAAATGTTAGATGTTCCAAGGAGCAAGAGTTCATTTTTAATATATTCTGCATATTTTTAGAAAAGAAAGTTAGCAAACCTAATTCAGAGAAGACTAATTTTATTTTTTAACTGGTATTATTATATTACTTTTCCAAAATGTTTGATAAGCCCTCTCCACGAAGTTCTCCTTAAACAAGAGTCAAACATAGCAACTTTCTCTCCATGCAGAAATACTAAAAGGGAAAAGCGTTGCTAAATAAAATAATAAAAGAATCCTACAAAATGTTGAATTTGAAATGAAGAGATGTTTTGCAACACTAATACTTCATGCTGGAACACGCAGCACCACAGGGATGAATTATTGGTGGGTTTTAATATATTTTTAGATTTGTGTCTGAAAAGGGTTGATTTAAAATGTATTTCAGAAATATACTGTAAGACACAGTTGCTCTGGCAGTCTACCAGTTATCCCAGTTATACTAAGGTAAAAAGGTAGGCTCAAATAATCAATTAAAAAAAAGATAACTCTTTAAAATCATCATGGCCAATGAAAGAACAATACAAGTGGTTTACACAATTGAATTAAGCAATGACACTTTTGTCATGTGATAAATTTCTTATTTTTCTCATTTTATTTTTTTCCCCTTACCATAAAAAACCACTAAGAGCTTGTGTTTGCAGTAATACATCACTGCTGCAACAGATGTTAGCACGGAGAATGAAAGCTACTGAAGAAGTCTAAACCACAGAAGCTTCCTTGAATACAGGCAATAATGCAACTAAGAGTTAAACATACTACTGGGAAATTATACTGTCATTTGTGTTCTGTTCTGTTTTAGCTATAGAGTTTGTTGTTGTTGTTGTTTTCCGTACGAGTGGCACGGTGGTGCAGTGGTAAGCATGGCTGCCTCACAGTGCAGGAGTTCAATTCCAGACCTGGGATGCTATCTGTGTGGAGTTTGTCTGTTGTCTTCATGTTTGCATGGGTTTGCTTCTGGTACTCCGGGGTCTCCCCACAGTCCAAAGACATAATTGGTTTCTGGGAAATTGGTGCTAGGTGTGAGTGTGTGCATGTCTGTGTTTTTGTCCTGTTTAGGGTGTCTCCTGCCTTGTGCCTGTTGCTTGCTGAGATCCTACAACTCTGAATTGGTAGAAGTTGTTAGAAAGTGGATGGGTATTTTCTTTGCACCATGATTCAGCCTCCTCTAGAATACTTACTAGAATACTCACAGTGCTTAGTAGACTGAGTTATTACATTGACATTCTCATTGCAAAATGAAGAACAGTAATTTAGCCACAATGTTTGTATTGTAATAGAGAGAGGATTAGGAAAATAGAAAAACAGGGCAGGATACACAATTATACAAAATAACTAAAGACAAACGGTCATACAATAAATGTATCAAAAATATACACGAGTGACTGGTACAGCTTTAGGCATCCAAGTTCATTATTCTCTGGCACTGCTATGGTGACAGAGTAATAGATGAGAGTCCAACTAAGACAAATATTTATCTAAAATAACACAACTAGGCGACACAGAATGTTACACATATACAAAATTTAGATTTCTCCAAAAACCTGGACTGCAAACCCAGTAATATGAACATTATATAGTACCTAACAGACCAAAAAGAGAGATAAACCTGTGTCCTAAGTAAAACAGAATTTGACCTAGAGCTGGAACTCCCTTCCTGTAAACCCAGATACCTCAAAGTGTATGAGACTGTCTCCCTATCCTGAAAATGCATTCCTAACTAGGAGAGAACGCCTTTAGCCTAAGGATTGGACAAATACGGAAATGAGAGTTTCCTAAAATAAAGAGCAGCAAGCTCTCTTAAGCAATAAATAAAGTTTATCTGAACAAGGCCCTCTTGCCTGGCACGCTTCTTCTCTCTTTTGCTTTCTTGCTTCCATTTTCTTCATTTCCATTCTTTCCTTTCCTGCCTCTTTCGTGTCTTCTGATAGTGTCTTTCCGGGTGTGGAATGTTTACTCTTATGACGATTAATCAGAGTAATTTCCCAGAAGATCCTCTTTGATCATTATCTCTCAGCCCACCTACAGCTCAGTAAATACCTCAGCTCCTACTCATTGCCTTTAGGCTCTGAGAACTGCAACCGCTAGCTTTTTAGGACAATTATAAAGGTATTTAAAACATATAAACATTTCTGATATGGAAAAACATGGTTTAGATGGCTACCTTATGTTAGCAGATATATACAAAGAGCCCTGGATGTAATGTATTTAAAATAATCTTAGTCCTTGTCTTAGTCTCTTAAATAAGCATGAAGTTCCTTTAGTTTATTATCTTCTCCATTGTCTTATATTGGTAAAATCTCCAACTGATTGCTAAAATTTAAGAACAAGGACTGAGAAATATCAGTGGATTCATAATTACACTTATTCAAAAGTGCTACGTGTTTCTTTTCAAATTTCATGCTTTTTAAATATTTATTATGTGCCACTACTTTAACATGGGTGAATTCACAAGGTTACATATTAGTTACCTGGGGCACCTTCTGTACAGAGTTTGCACCATCTCCCCAAGTTCGCCTACTTCCCTAAATTGCTGGCTAGGGTAATTATTATTGGCTCTGAATTGTTCTCCTGTACGTGTGTGTTTTTGCCTTTTTATAGACTGGTTTCCCTTCCATGATGTAGTCATACGTTGTATCTTATGCTTCTGGGATGGACTTTCTACCTGGGGATCCCTTTCTATCTAGGGATAGTTGCCACAACCCTTACTAGGAATCTGCAGCTTTCTAATATGGACTAGATCAGTATTAGTCACTATCCTAACTTTAGCTAGAATGGATGGATTAGTTATTTCTCCTCTGTCACCAAAATGTAACCTCTAATGCATTTCATATTAAAATGGAATGATCTGTGTATACTTAGCACATTCATTTATCATTTAACAAACTTCATGAATAGCTGAATCTCTAAACTTAGTGAAGCTGGAATTTTTGCAACAAACACAGAGGTTAGGCCACAAATTGTAGGATAATATTAAGTTTTATCTCATTTTGTTCAAAACTGTGCAAGGGAATTTTGTACTGAGGAATTAAAAATGTTGCCGATTTATGTGATTTTTATTCACCCTTGACTAAAATGAGTACCGAATGAATACTTAATACCAAGTTGAAAATTATACTTTTAACTAGATCTATAACAGTTAACTTAAACGTTACACTTGTTATAGATCTAGTTAAAATGTTAACATTAGCCCCTCAAGTACTCTATCTTTGTGTGTACACACCAGCAGGGATTTGAATAGTACTCTTGATTGTGATTATAGTCTCACAATTATTTTATTAGTCACATATCTGAGAGTTGGAAGAAATAAACCAAAAGCAACATGTTAAATAGGCATGCTCTCTGTACGTTTTGTACAGTCCACTACCATAAAAACCCTGCAGTTCTGGCTTGTTGCCAGGAGTATAATTTTGTGTTAGTGCTGCTTTTTGTTTCAGCTCCTTCATTAGAAGGAGAATATTTTCCTGTCAGCTAATACTCTTTCATAGTCTGAAACTCATTCTGTTTCAAAAGACGCTGAAGAACAGGATGTCATATTGGGATGTAAGAATTCAGCTTTTAAGCTTGTTGATTATTTACTAGAAGAGCCCATTAGTAAGTTGAAATACAAAATAGAGACGTAGCCCCAGATGCCTGATAAAGACTTTTGCTTCAGGCGTGTTTTCATTGCAGTCTTATTGACATTTCCCTCCATTATCTCACTGTGAACAAAAATATTTGATTTCTATAGTAACCCACTATTGCCAGGTCTTTTTCATGATAGACTGTCTCAGCAGTGGACGTTTCCTGCTTAAAAATGCATACAATAGTAAAAGCCTTTAGGTTAATAGTAACAGTGCTTCTTCAAGAGCTGGTCTGCTTTAAGTAGATAAGCAGATAATAATGGAATCAGAAGCAGCTAATAGTGATGAAAAGAAAAGCTGCTTATTCTTGGCAGCATGAGTATCGAGTCAGGTGACTGTGAATCAAATGCTCATACGCCTGGGAGCTAGGCTATCAAAGAGGTGCACCTGTACCTGCTGGATTATTTTTTCCCTCAGAGAAAAATAAGGGAATTATTTTACTTTGTAATAAAGCACAATGTTTCAACAGTTTAAGTGTTTTGGTTGTTTTAATTAATTTGTGTCCAAGTGGACTAGAACAAATGCAGACACAGGTATTGTAATTGATAGATTTTACAATTCTTTTCACCATTTCAGTAACCTTTCACAATGGTAAAATGTGACCCAACCAATTTCACTTGAAATACACAGTAGAAACCTTAATTTGTTATCTTTAAAACAAATCAAGGTTTCTTCTTTAACTATAGAGTTTTGCAGACTAAAGAAATAATAAAAAACAGGTCCCAGCAGCATAAACACAGTACAAAAACATGCTATTTATAATCCAATGCTACTGCTGCTGGTTTTGCTTGATGGAATTTAATGGAATACTTAGAGGTGTGAATACATATGACTTTCCTATTTTCTGGAATTATGACAAAAATGGCTCATTATTAAATTATGAAAAAATGTGATTATAGTATGTCAGTTTTAGAATTGTTTTAAGCAAAGCCACATTATCTAATTGATAATTCAGTTTTATCTGAGGTTTATTGCTCCTAATCCATTAGGGGTGTGAATATTATCTCCTGGTATACACTATTCCTTTTATTTTGTGTGTTACTTGTCACTAACAATATGAAGAGTATTTTGACTTTATATTCCTTTTTTCTAGATGGAAGATATCATAGCACGTATGCAAGATGAAAAAAATGGAATTCCTATCCGCACAGTGAAAAGTTTTCTATCCAAGATTCCCAGCGTTTTTTCAGGTACGATCAAACTACTGCAACCTAATTTACCTACACGTTTTAGGGTTTGCGTGTTCAGCAAAACAAAAGGGCAAAAGTCCAATTTTCTATGCATATTAAATACATTTATATTCCTTACAAAATAAAGTGAACCATGAACAGCAATATCAGTAAAACAAAAGCAAATACTGAAAATGCTACACAAAAGCCTTAGCTCAGCTTTTTGTGAGGGCAAGTAAAGGACAGTTGTTTAATGCATCTCTTTAATTATTTAATGAACTGTGTTTCTTGGGAACTGGATTTAACACATTTTCATTGTGAGCATTATTTTACAGGTCTGTAAAAGTAATTACATTTTTAAAACCACTGAGCATTGTAAGGTAATGCCACTTAGTTCTATATGGTATTTTGCTGTGCATGTTGTCATTTATGCATTGCTTACTGGTAGGTAGGTACAGTAGATATCTAAAATGACAGTTATGTCGTGTGGAGGCATATTTACCTGCAGGCCAGATGCATTACTTTATTTTGGGAATCATGTTCTACTTTAGCATTAACTAGGATTGCCACATTGCATATCAGAAGGATAGCAATAAAGTTTATTTGCTGAAGGGCATGTATTTTATTTCAAGAATCAGAAAAGGGAAAAATTATCAGAACAGAGAGGAAAACAGTTCTTATAACAAGTGGTATTTCTATATGCAGTATTTACAGTATTTCTATTTAGGACACATCTATAGTACTTTGCCATCTTTTCCATGGTTTATACTACACTTGTCCATAACTACTCTTGATTTCACTTCACTGTACTTTTACCAAAGTACAGGGACTTATGCAAACCAGATCAAATTAAACGAATAGAAAAGACATCCTGTGAGCCGGAACTGAGGTTTAAAACACTGTGGGTCTGCAGCTCAGTGTCTCTTGTGTTGAGTTGAATTGACAATTAAAACCCAAGGTAAGAACAGTGTTTACTTTCTCACTTCCTTTGAAGATGGGTAAACAGTCTGTATCTCTGTGCAGCCAAACTGAGATGAAAATTGCAAACAGTAATGACGGTGTTCATGGGAGCAGTGTAAGTGACTAGCACATAAGCGGTATGATCCTTGATGGCACTATTGACTTTAATATGTGTTTTTATGATGTCAATGTGTACTTAGCGTTGTCTTAATTTATTATGGGAATGATATTCTTTTAATAAAATATTTTGCTGTTGAGGTAGCTAGAAAGAATATTGTCTTTTTGAACATTTTAAATGACAAGAAAATACATTACAATAGCACTTGATTAGATATAAAGAAATAATTAAGTAATAACTAACGATTACAGTGGTAAGGATGAGAGCAACACATTTTCTGCTTAATGTACAGTACATTTAGTCAGACTTAGGTACGTAAATGTGTATACAGTATATTATTTATCATATACAGTACTGTATGTATTTACAGTAAGGGGGTCTCCCTACATGTGATTCATACAGTATCTCTTAAAACTTGAACTTTATTGCCATATGTAACTGGTACATGTACTGGTACAATGGAATTCTTACTTACAGAAAGTCTCTCGATTGTTAAAACAAGTGCAAAAACACAAAGTGCAGACAGTGCATCAAGACAATATACAAACAAACAGTAGACAGTAGTGTAAAAGTAAACAAGTAAACAGTTTGAATGTAAACAATGCAGACATGTAAACAATGACTGCAGATGTGCAATAAATAAGAAATTATAATGAGGTAGATGATGTAGGTGTGGTCCGAGGGGCATGGCCAAATGTGTTCTCCAATTGCACTGCTTTTTGGTAGAGTGTTCGCCAATCGCACTGCTTGTGGGTAGAAAAAGTCAGGCAACTTACTGTAAATCCAGCTGGAATAGAAAATCTTTAAATTAAAGAGCAAATGTACTGTGTATTTTGCATATGGAACATGATTTTAACAAAGTGGTCATCCAGTGTAAACTATTTACTGTAGTTTACGACACTCTAGTAAAACAACAGTACATAAAATTTAATTATTAAAATGATTTTGCATGTCTCACAAAAACTTGATACTTTATTAATTGCTTAGTTTAAATAATTAATAATTCAATATACAGTGCTTTTCTGGACACTCCACTCAAAGAGCTTTACAGGTAATGGGGATCCCCTCCACCACTATCAATGTGCAGCCCCACCTGGATGATGCGACGGCAGCCAGAGTGCGCCAGAACGCTCCCCACACACCAGCTCTCAGTGGGGAGGAGAGCAGAGTGATGACACCAATTCAGTGATGTAGATTATTAGGAGGCCACGATTGGCAAAGGCCAGGGGAAACTTTGGCCAGGACGCCGCGGTAACACCCCTACTCTTTTCAAGAAATATCCTGGGATTTTTAATGACCGCAGAGTCAGGACCTCGGTCTGAAGGATGGCACCTTTTTACACTATAGTGTCTTCATCACTATAATGGGGCATTAGGATCCACACAGACCACAGGGTGAGCGCCCCCTGCTGGCCCCACTAACACCTCTTCCAGCAGCGGCCTTAGTTTTTCCCAGGAGGTCTCCCATCCAGGTACTGACCAGGCTCACACCTGCTGAGTGTCAGTGAGTTGTCAGTTGTGATTTGTAGTGTGATATGGCTGCTGGCCAATAAACTACAAATACTTACAATTAATAATATCGACTTTCCCTAATGTTCAACGTAACAGAATTAACACTGCTGGGAATATCCTAGCTTACATGTTTCACTCACGTTACAATATTAATTACATAATTAGGCTTCACTGTCTTCTGTGAGTTATGATAAAAATAACAGTGTGAGGAGAAAAAAAAACATTCATCTTCAAAACTGTGACAGGATTTTCAACGGTCTTTTGGAAAAAGAACAGTGTGCCTCATATACAGTATGAACAGCCAGTCACTGTCATGATGAATGACCAAATAGCCTACGAGTCCATTTAATCATTTCCAGCATAGTAAAATGTCGGAATGTGAATAATGATGTGACCATCGTGGTCACCCCGCCGGTTCGTCCCGCAACACCTGGGCGCTAACTCAAGCCTCCGGTGTAATGCAACAGGGAACCAGCCGAGTGAGCTAAAGGAGACCTCCCTCAGCCCAGGCGGCTGAGGTCCCTGCTATGCGCAGGGAGGGCGATGACGTCACCGTGTCCAAACTAGCTCCACTACAATGACAGTTCCACAACTAAATAAGTGTTTATCACACTGCCCTCATTTCAGTATGGGCATGTTCCATGAGAGCTTTGAAAAAGACAGCGTGAAACTCATACAATCAAGGTTTTCTTGACAATCAAAATACTGTGACGTGTAGCAAGTCCAATTACACCAGAAAAGAATTGTTCATCCATCCGTTTTCTAACCCTTTCATCCAATTCAGGGTCATGGAAGAGCCAAGCAATGGGCACAAGGCAGGATACACCCTGGATGGCACACACAGACACAGATACAGTCACACCAGGGCAAATTTCCCACAAGCCAATTAACATACTAGTACTGTATGTCTATTGACTGTGGAGAACTGGAGTACCTGGAGAAACCCACACGAACACAGGAAGAACAGACAACCTCCACGCAGATACAGTAGCACCCCAGGTCTGGAATTGCTCTTTGGACCCAGCGCTGCGAGGCTGCAATGCTCAGCACTGTGTCACCTTGCCACCCTAAAATAAGTTAAATAAAACAAGCATGTCTTCCCCCTATCACGATGAACAAACCATGAAAGTAAGGCTAAGGAAAACAAAACCGAAAGAATGGCAGCTGTGAGAGTTGTGTGAATGAGGTGCTGCCACCAATAACATGCACAATAAATAAGAGGGGAAGAAGTGGGGAAAGAGGATAGTTCTTTGCTGCGCCGCTATAAATTACATACGGATATCAGCTAAGTAGTGACATCATAATAGAGCTACTGGAAGATGAAGAAGATGAAGTGAAGCCAGCATGCAAGAGAGCATATTTAATGCAAACTATGAAAAAATTATAAGGCACCCTGCACTTCAGCCTTCTTTCCCCCTGAGTGTCATTACACTTTACAGCAGGGGTCTCCAGCCCTGGTCTGGAGAGCCCAAATCTAGCAGGTGCTGTTGGCCGCCATCGCAGCTTTCTTTAAATAGGTGATTTATTAAATTGAGTGATTTAGACATCATTTAGAGCTACAATCTCAGTACTCTTCAGCTCTCAATAACATGAGTTCTCTTAATTGAACAGATTACATGTGTATTTAAACAATAGTTTACAGATCTTTTAATAGACGTGGCCTACATTACTGTACTGTATTGGGGTTCTTCAGGACCTGGGTTGGAGACCCTTGTTTAACTGTAGCCATTCAGACACCATTCACATATGCATTCATGTGTATTGCACAGATATGCTTTTATGTTATTACAGAACTGGTGTGTTGTCCTGTTTGTATTCTGCATCATTACTGTAGTTTCGGATAACCTGTTTCATGTAAGGTCGTGTAAAAATTATTTGCAATGTGTAAAGTGATATTGGACTGTAGGCTGCACCTAAAGAGGAGCATCATACGGTATATACAGTACTGTATATAAGTGGAACAACACATGGATCATGTCTGAATTTTGGAGAGTGCATTAACTAAGAAGTGCCATGAGGAACCCTAACTTGATATGGGATCTACCTGGTTCTTTGTCACCTGCTCATTCCACTATAGTGTCCAGGCACATGCAGTCACATCCAGAAATGCCAAAGGGCCTGTTCAGACCAGAGGATCCTGCACATCATTATTTCTATTGACCTCAGGTCTGCTTGTTAATTGGGGCCACCACCCACTGCACTGTCCTATTTTCTCTGACCCACTTTCCTGACAGTCATTTAGCTCAGCATATTGCTCAGGTTTGTGTGCTGTTTTGCAAACAGTTTGATGCTGGACACGAAGGCACCTTATTTCTGTGCTTTTGTGGGTGTGCCATTTGGTGTTGCATAATGCACTGCTCGGTATGCAGCACCTCTTTGCATCTGCAAACTTTATTTGCAAGGAACATCACATTGCACACTGCTTTGTTGTGGCTCCTCTTGCACAATGCCAGTTCTGATTTTCATATGGAAGGACCAGTGTGATTTCCAAATTGCTGAAAGCAAACTCGCTGCTTGGATTATCGTGTAGTTCATTAGTGTGTCCACAGTAAGTAATTACCCTAGCGTCTCAGCAGGGAGTTTTCCTTTATCCCCATTGTATTAATAAATATGGTTCCATTTCACAATGAGTTCCCCATGGAGAAAGGGTTGCATTAGGAGGAGGGGTACAAGAAATGCCTCAGTCTGAATTCATTTCAGAAGAACACTGCTTCATACCTGTTGTAGGTGAAGGAGATGAATAGGAAAAGGAAGCCACTGTAATGTACATACCTTCTGCAGTATATGAAATAGGAAATAGCATGTAGGTTACTGTCACGACTATAGTCCCCCCTCCTTAAGGGTGCTCCAGCCCTTTCACTAAGACTTTATTCTCTGCACCTGTTCCCTATTCCCAGCCCACCTTAAAAGCCAGGCGCTGACGCTCATCCGGGCTCCGCATCTGATTTCCATATCATGCGAGTCCGGGACCAGGAAGCGCCTGGTCCCGTTAAGGTTTTAACCTCTGTTCCCGTTCCTGTTCCCCGTCCGCCGGTTCCGACCCGGCCTTCGTGGTTTTTAATCCTTCTTC